>NC_091432.1:76447035-76641424 GCF_964237555.1 Oryctolagus cuniculus | reverse complement strand
GATGTTTATTGAAACTTTACAATACACTAGACTGGTTATCAAATGTTTATCAGTAGATAAGCAGATAAAGTAATTTTGATATATCCATATAATATGTCCCTAAGAATAAAAAAGAACAAAATACATCCAAATAGATGCATTAACATAAGTAAAACTCTAAAACATTATATGGAGCAAAATAAGCCAGACACAAAATAATATATATTTATGGTTGTTTTTAGATGAAATTCTATTTAAAAATTATTTTTTTTGACAAAAATCAGATAGTGGTTTTGTAAGGTTGGAGTCTAGGTGTGATGACACATTGACTGTGAAGTGATACAGGAACTTTCTTTTAAATGGTCACTTACTTATCATTACTTGTGGTTCAGTTTGAGGTTACTGTGGAAAAGTTGATATAAGGGTGGTGTTGTGGTGACACCAACATTCCCATATGGGCACTGCTTTATGTCTGGGTGCTCTACTTCATGTATTCATGTCTATCCAGTTCTCTACTAATGGCCTGGGAAAAGCTGCAGGAGATGGCCCATGGGTTTGGGTCCCTGCCACCCATGTGGGAGATGCAGATGAAGCTCCTGATTTTGGTGTGGCCCAGCCTGAACCATCATAGCTATCTGGTGAGTGAACCAGTGGATAGAAGATCTCTTTCTATCTCTCCCTCTCTCTCTGTAACTCTTGACTTTCAAATAAATAAGTAAATAATAAAAAATTGCTACAGGAGGCTGGCGCTGTGGTGCAGTAGGCTAAGCTTCGGCCTGTAGCGCCGGCATCCTATATGGGCACCAGTTCATGTCCTGGCTACTCCTTCTGATCCAGCACTCTGCTGTGGCCTAGGAAACTGGTAGAAGATGGCCCAACTGTGTAGGCCTCTGCACCCATGTAGGAGACCCAGAGGAAGCACCTGGCTCCTGGTTTCAGATTGTGGCTATTGGGAATGAACCAGTGAATGGAAGACCTTTCTCTCTCTCTGCCTCTGTAACTCTACCTCTCAAATAAATAAGTAAATTGTTAAAAAAATGGCTGTAAAATTTTTTGTACAACTCTTTTGGTGATGGAAGTATTTTTTAAATAGGTTTATTTGTTTATTTGAAAGGCAGAGTTACAGAGAGAAAGAGAGCACTTTTTTCTGCTGGTTCACTCCCCAAATGAATGCAATGACCAGAACTGGGCCAAGCCAAAGTAAGGATCCTGGAATTCCATTCCCTGTGGGTAGCAGGGACCCAGTGTCTTGAGTGATCTTCCCTGCTTTCATGGGCATTGTAGGTGGAACAACTGAAACTCCAACCTGTATCCATATGGGATGCATACATTGCAGGCAGCAGCTTAACCTGCTGTGCCATAATGGCAGCCCTATATAATTTTTAAAGATTTATTTATTTATTTGAAAGAGTTACACAGAAAGAGGAGAGAGAGAGAGAGATCTTCCATCCGATGGTTTACTCCCCAGATGGCCGCAATGGCTGGAGCTGTGCCGATCTGAAGCCAGGAGCCAGGAGCTTCTTCCCGGTCTCCCATGTGGGTGCAGGGACCCAAGGTGTTGGGCCATCTTCTACTGCTTTCCCGGGCCGTAGCAGAGAGCTGGACAGGAAGTGGAGCAGCTGGGTCTCGAACCGGCACCCATATGGGATGCCAGTGCTTCAGGCTAGGGTGATAACCCACTGCACCACAGCGCCGGCCCCAGCCCTATATCTTGATTGCTGTGTGGTTTCGATGAATAAAGACATTTTTCAAAACACATCAGAATGTACTCTTAAAGTGGAAGATATCTTTTTTTTTTTTTTTATAAATGATTCCTCAAATACACATTGAGGCTGAAGGAAGTACAGTTACTTGCTCATGTTTACATAGCTAAGAGAATGGATTAACAATCTGGTTTATCTGACTCTTTCCATTCTGTTTCCCTTACAGTATAGGGCTTCTTCTTATACATGTAACATATGCTCAATCAATACTGAATTTAATTTAAACATGAGCAGAGGGAATATAAGCCTTAAAGTTAAGGCAAAAAGTATATACAGTTAGCTGTCTGTATCCATGTTTTCGATGGAAGATGTTCAGAGCGAAATTGCTTCTGTAAAGCTACAGACTATTTTCCTTGTGTAATTCCCTGAACAATGCAGAATAATAAAAAATAATAATAAAATAATAAAAACTATTTTTAAAAACTATTTTTTTTTGACAGGTAGAGTTAGACAGTGAGAGAGAGAAACAAGAGAGAAGCGTCTTCCTTTTCGTTGGTTCACCTCCAAAAAGGCCGGTGTACTGCGCTGATCTGGACCCAGGAGCCAGGTGCCTCCGCCTGGTCTCCCATGCGGGTGCAGGGCCCAAGCTCTTGGGCCATCCTCCACTGCCTTTCTGGGCCACAGCAGAGAGCTGGACTGGAAGAGGAGCAACCAGGACAGAACTGGCGCCCTGACCGGGACTAGAATCCGGAGTGCCCATGCCGCAGGTGGAGGATTAGCCTAGTGAGCCACAGCACTGGCCAATAATAACTATTTCCATTAAATTTGATATTATTACTATTCCAGAGATGATTTAAAGTGTATAGGAGGATGTGTATAGGTTATATGAAGTTATTTTAAAACAGTCTCAGAGAAAGAAATTTAGAGGTAAATTTAAGGCAGGCATTTAGTCTGATGGTTAAAACACCAATTGAGATGCCTGCTTCATGTTTTGGAGTACTTGGCTTGAATCCTGACTATACTGATTACAGCTTCTTGTGAAGGAGGCAGTGGTGATGGCACAAGTGTTTGGGTCCCTGCCACCTAAATGGGAGACTTGGCCTGGCCCATCTATGGGTGTTGCTGGCATTTGGGAAGTGAACCAGTGGATGGGAGTTCTGTTTCTCTCTCTCTCTGCCTCTAGTTTTTTTTTTTTTTTTGAGAATTATTTTATTTATTTGAAAGAGTTACAGATAAAGGTAGAGCCAGAGAGAGAGTCTTCCATTCTGCTTGTTCACTCTCCGAATGACGGCAATGGCCAGAGCTGAGCTGATCTGAAGCCAGGAGCCAGGAGCTTCTTCCAGGTCTCCCATGTGGGTGTAGGGGCCCAAGGACTTGGGCCATCTTCCACTGCTTTCCCAGGCCATAGCAGAGAGCTGGATGGGAAGAGGAACAGCTGGTACTCTAACCAGTGCTCATATAGGATGCTGGCGCTTCATATAGGATGCCGATGCTGCAGGCTGGGGGTTTAACCCATTGCGCCACAGCACTGGTACCTCTCTCTGCCTCTTAAATAAAGATAAATTTTAGGAAAGGTAATTTCATTTTGGTTCATGGTACTTCAAGATTCTGGAACCAGTCCCCCATTGATCGTGAAGATGACTGTATTTCATCCTGAAGATATTATAGGTGGGAAAGAAAGGAGAAATCATTTAGGCAACTTCCCTCTCTACATTAGTATTGTTACTTGGATTTAACAAATTACATCTTTATTACATATAATTTTTAAAAATTATAATTGTCTACCACTAGATTACCATTTCTCTCTTTCTTTAAAATATTTATTTACTTATTAGAAAGGCAGAATTAGAAGAGAGGAGAGAGGGAAGGAAGGGGGGAGGGAGAGAGAGAGAGAAAGAGATCCTCCATCCACTGGCTCACTCTCCAAATGGCTGCAACAGCCAGAGCTGGGCCAATCCAAAGCCAAGAGCCAGGAGCTTCATATGAGTCTCCATGTGGATGCAGGGGCCCAAGTACTTGGGCTGTCATTTGCTGCTTTCCTAGTTACATTTGCAGGGAGCTGGATTGGAAATAGAACAGCTGGGACTTGAACTGGCATCCATATGGGATGTTGGTGCTGCAGGCGGCAGCTTTACCTGCTGCACCACAGCACTGGCCCCAGGACTACCATTTCTTAAGAGGAAGGGGTTTCATCTAATTAATCCTGTATCTCTGGTTCTGACTGGTACGTAAAAGAGCTCAACAAATGGGCTGAATGAGAAGTGCATCATAGACTTTATGGAATACTTACTGTTTGATGAAAGGCACAGAGGAAGACATTTTTGAATTGAAAAGTTTTGCTTTTGGAAGAGCAGAATGCATGGTTCTGTGGTTAAACCTACAAGAAGTCTGAAAAATTCATGCCAAATGTGTATTATGAAAACTATGCATGGATTTCAAAATATTTTTATACCTTTTAACTTAAATTTAAACTTGAATTTTATTTCCATTTTTCCGTGAACGTTTTGAATTTCCCTTGGATGGGAACTAAATTCGGAGAAAAGTCAGTTACTAATTGTATAACCTTGAGTCTTAATTTCTCTAAGTCTCACATTTTATATCCATTAAATGGAACTAATAATACATAACAAGATTACTATAACAATTAAATGAGATTTTAAAGTGTGAATGCTTAACATAGTAACTGGTATATTGTAGTGCTCAATCAAATCACTGGCATAAACATCACTATTAAATGAGAAGATTTACAGATCTAAGAGAAGTGCACTAGAAAGTGATTGGAACATTTGCAAGGCTTATAATGTAATAAAATTAGGATGTAATGTCTCCTATTCATATAGAACCACATTTGCTGAATTTCTTATGTGATTGATTTGACAAGAGTCTTGTTTTAGGTCTTGTCCATTCAAATGATTATTACTTAATATGCCTCTTGACATTATTATACTATAACTTTAGTTTTCTAACTGCTAATGAAAGGGAAATCTTGAAAACTGGTAAACAGTATCTTAATCTTTAATATAAAATCATATAATTTATTTTTTTGGCAGAAATTGCAGTTTCTGAATGTTTCTGTTCATTGTCAGCTAAGGTAAAAGCAAAAGGTGGACATTCACACAGCTTTTAAAATCTTTATTTAAAAATTCTTTAAAATGATTTATTATTTATTTGAAAGGAAGGGGAAGGAGGAAAGGGAGGGAGGGAGAGGACAGAGGGAGAGAGAATATGAATGCATACGAGAATGAGTATGAATATCAGTCTTCCATCCACTGGCTCACTCCTTCAAATGTTCAGTACAGCCAGGTCTGTGCCAAGCCAGAGGCTAGAACTCCATCTCTGTCTCCCAGATTCTCAAGCCTTTATACGCTGTCTTTTCATGCTCATCAGCAGGAAGCTGGATCAGAGGTGGAAATGCCTGCACTCCAACCACTATTCTGACATGGGATGTAGGTGACCTGCTGTGCCGCAGTGCCTACCCATACATAGTTTTTCTTTCTTTTTTTAAAGACAGCTTTGTAGAGGTTTAATTTATATTTAATAAAATCTACCCATTACAAATGTACTATTCAGCAATTTTTAGTAAGCAAGTCAAGTTGTGAAATTATCACCACAATCCAGTTTTACAGTGTCCCTATATTTTGTTTCTCAGTTTATTGAAATTAAGTATATATAACTTAAATTCCAAACTTGATAAATTATATACCTAAGTAAGATGCAAGAGCATCTCAGGCATGGAAAGACAAGACTGTGGAAAAAAAATCCTACATTGAGGATCTCTGCGAGACCTCAGAGGAAAGGAGGGGTTGTCAAAGAAGGAGATGCTCTTCTCTGAAGGGAGAGGAGAACATCCTCTTTGCTTATGGCCATGTCCAGATACCAGCGGAGTCTATGGTCACAAAAGGCCTCCCAGCCCTGGCAGCCCATGACAAGAGCCTCGGATGATCACTGATGTCATAAAAAAGAGTGTTAATTGTTAAAGGAACAACAGTAGTCACTGTGCACTTGCTCCCCAGGTAGGACTTCTATCCCTATTGAATTGCAATATGAGAATCAACTGCAAATTCCCTCCCCAAACTGTACTCTATATGTTGTATGTGAGTGTGAGGGCAAATTGTTGAAATCTATGATTAGCACAGAGTTGGTCCTCTATATATAATAAAGTCATACTAAAAATGATCCATAATGAAGAAGAAGATGGGAGAGGGAATGGGAGGTGGGATGGGAGCGGGGTCGGGGGCATGGGGGAAAGAACCACTGTATTCCTAAAGTTGTATCTATGTAAAAATGCATTCATTAAATAAAAAAAGTGATCAGAAAGAGAAGTTATTATCTACAAGTGATAACAAATAAACTGATGCCTAGGATAGGGGGAAAATGCTAACTAGAATTTTGACTTGTTAGAAACCATAGGGCTGGGCATTTGGCACAGTGGTGAAGTCACTGCTTCGGGTGCACATATCCCATATTTGAGTGCCTGGGTTTGAGTCCTGGTTTCACTTCTGATTCCAGCTTTCACTAATGAGGCCCTGGGAGGCAGCAGGCGATGATGGCTCAGGCACTTGGGTCCCTGACACCTACGTGGCAGACTTGCACTGACTTACAAGCTCCAGGGCATTTGGGTAGTGAACCAGTGGATGAGATTCTCTCTGTCTGTCTGTCCTTTTCTCACTCTATGTGTTTCTCTGACTCTCAAAATAAATTATTAAAAAATTCTTTTTTTCCCTCAATAAGCTTTTTATTTAAGGAACACAAATTTCATGCATTTCATAATACAGCTTTTGGAATACAGTGATTCTTCCTACCATATCTGCCTTCCCATCCCCACTCCCACCCCACCTCCTCCTCTCTCTCCCATTCCCAGTCCCATTCTCCACTAAGATACATTTTCGATTAACTTTATACACAGAAGACTGACTCTATACTAAGTAAAGAGTTCAAAAATTTGCGCGAAAAAACAAAACAAAACAAAACAAAACAAAACAAAACCCAAACTGTTTCTCCACAGTTGAGACAAGGGCTGTTCAAAGTCATTGAATCTTGAAGTTAATTTCACTTCTTATTTTTTTAAAAACTTAATTAACATTAAAGACACACCCAATAATAATATATCTTTTGTGAGCACTTAGACATAATTGTAATACAACTCTTTGAGGACAGAGGTCCTGCATGGGAAGTTAGTGCACAGTGACTCCTGTTGTTAATTTAACAATTAACACTTATGTATGATATCAGTGATCACCCAAGGCTCTTGACATGAGCTACCTAGGTTATGGAAGTCTTTTGAATCCATAAACTCCATCAGTATTTAGACAATGCCGTAAGCAATGTGGAAGTACTCTCCTCTCTTCAGAGAAAAGTACCTCTTTCTTTGATGACTATTTCTTTCCACTGGGGTCTCACCCACAGAGGTCCTTCATGTACTACATTTTTTGCCACCATGTCTTGGCTTTCCTTGCCAAAAATGCTCTCATGGGCTTTTAAGGCAGACCAGAATGTCTTAAGGGCTGATTCTGAGGTCAGAGTGCTACTTAAAGCAATTGTCTTTCTATGAATCTGCTGTGTGGACTGCTTCCCACATTTGAGCATTCACTCCTTTTTAATTCTGTTATTCCCAGACACTTTATCCTATTTACATGATTGTTTTAACACTTAAGATGGTATTTTTACCACCCAGCTTAAGGATATATGGGTTCCCATGGCCTTAGAAGTAAGTCCATAGGAATGTATGTAGAACTATAGAGCTTTACAGTTACAAACTGCATACACTTTATAATTACAAATTTAGAAACGTGGTTTTCCTTTCCATTGAGCTTGCCCTCCCACCCCTCTTTTTCTTCCTTCTCTTCTTCTCACTCTTATTACTGAGATCTATATTCAGTTGAGTTTATACACATATGTTTAACTCTATGTTAAGTAAAGAGTTCAACAAATATTATGAGAAAAAAACTGTTTCTCAATAGTCAAGACAAGGGCTGTTCAAGTCATTGATTCTTAAAGTGTCATTTTCATTTCTACATATTGACTTTTAGCTGCTCTGTTAGTTATCACAGGTCAGAGAGAACATATGGTATTTGTCCATTTGGCACTGGTTTATTTCACTAAGTGCGGTGTTTTACAAATTCATCCATTTTGTTTCAAATGACAAGACTTCATTTTTTTTAATGCTAGTATTTTTTTTAATGTAGTATTCCATAGTGTACATATCCCATAATTTCTTTACTCAGTCTTTAGTTGACAGGCATTTAGGTTGATTCCATGTCAGCTATTTTGAACTGAGCTGCAGTAAACATGGGGGTGCAGATAACATGTTTATTTGTTGATTTCATTTCCCTTGGGCAAATTCCCAGGAGTGGGATGGCTAGGTCATATGGTAGGTCTATATTGAGATTTCTGAGATATCTTGAAACTGTCTTCCATAGTGGTTTTACCAGTTTACATTCCCACCAACAGTGGATTAGGGTACCATTTTCCCCACATCCTTGCCAGGATTGGTTTTTGATTTCTGTATGAAAGCTATTCTAACTGGGGTGAGGTGAAACCACACTGTGGTTTTGTTTTGCGTTTTCCTGATGTCTAGTGATCCTGAGCATTTTTTCATGTGTCTGTTGGCCATTTGGGTTTCCTCTTTTGAAAAATATCTGCTTAAGTCCTTTGCCCATTTCTTAACTGAGTTCTTTGTTTTGTTGTTGTTGAGTTTCTTGATCTCTTTATATAATCTGATTATTAATCCTTTATCAGTTGCATAGGTTGCAAATAACTTCTCCCATTCTGTTGGTTGCCTCTTCATTTTCATGAGTGTTTCTTTTGCAGTACAGAAGCTTCTCAATTTGATGTAATCCTATTTGTTAATTTTGGCTTTGAGTGCTTGTGTTTCTGGGGTCTTTTCTAAGAACTCTTTGTCTGTGCCAATTTCTTGCAGGGTTTCCCCATTGTTCTCTAATAATTTGATGGTATTGGGTCATGGATTTAAGTCTTTAACCCGTTTTGAATGGGTTTTTGTGTAAGGGGTAACGTAGGGGTCTTACTTCATGTGGAAATCCATTTTTCCCAGCACCATTTGTTGAAGAGACTGTCCTTGCTCAAGGGGTTGGTTTTAACTCCTTGGTCAAATATAAGTTGGTTGTAGATGCTTGGATTGATTTCTGGTATTTCTATTTTGTTTCATTGGTCTATCCATCTTTTTTTTTCACCAGTACTAGGCTGTTTTGATTATAACTACCTTGTAGTCTGTCTTAAAATCTGGTATTGTGATGCTTCCAGCTTTGTTTTTGTTGTATAAGATTGCTTTAGCTATTTGAAATCTCCTGTGCCTCCATATGAATTTTAGAATGAATTTTTTCTAGACCTGAGAAGAATGTCCTTGGTATTTTGATTGGTATCGCATTGAATCTGTAAATTTCTGTTGGTAGTATGGACATTTTGATGATATTGATTCTTTCAATCCATGAACATGGAAGATTTTCTCCATTTTTTGTATCTCCTTTATTTAATGTTTTGTAATGCTCACTGTAGATATCTTTGACATCTTTGGTTAAGTTTATTCCAAGATATTTGGTTGTTTTGTAGCTATTGTGAATGGGATCTTAGAAGTTAATTCTCAGCCATTGCATTGTCTGAGTATTCAAAAGCTGTTTATTTTGCACATTGATTTTATATCCTGCTACTTTACCAAACTCTTCTATGAATACCAGTATTCTCTTAGTGTAGTCTTTTGGATCCCATATATATATAGAACCATATCATCTGCAAATAGGGATAATTTGACCTCATCCTTCCCAATTTGTATCCCTTTGATTTGTTTCATATTGCCTAATGACTCTGGCTAGAATTTTCAGGACTATTTTGAATAGCAGAGGTGAGAGTGGGCATCCCTGTCTGGTACCAGATCTCAGTGGGAATGCTTCCAACTTTTCTCTTTTCAATAGGATGCTAGGATGCTGGCCATAGTTTTGTCAGATTGCCTTGATTGTGTTGAGGAATGTTCCTTCTATACCCATTTTGCTTAGAGTTTTCGTTATGAAAGATGGTGCTGTGTTTTATCAGATGGTTTCACTGCATCTATTGAGATGATCAATGGTTTTTGTTCATAGTTTCAATGTGATGTATCACATTGATTGATTTGTGAATGTTAACCATCCCTGCATACCAGGGATAAATCTCACTTGGTCTGGGTGAATGATCTTTCTGATGTTGGACTTGATTGGCTTGAATTTTGTTGTGATTTTTGTGTTGATGTTCTCAGGGAAACTTTTCTGTAGTTTTCTCTGTTGTGTTTTTTCCAGGTTTAGGTATTAAGGTAATGCTGGATTCATAGAAAGAATTTGGGAATATTCTCTTCCTATCTATTGTTTTGAATAGCTTGAGAAGAATGCAGTTAGTTCTTAAATGTCTGGTAGAATTCAGCAGTGAAGCCATCCAGTCCTGGGCTTTTCTTTGCTGGGAGAATATTTTTTTTTTTAAGAATTTATTTATTTATTTGAAAGTGAGAGTTACACATAGAGAGAGAGAGAGAGAGAGAGAGAGAGAGATCAGTCTTCCATTTGCTGGTTCACTCCGCAGATGGCTGCAGTGGCTGGAGCTGTGCTGATATGAAGCCAGGAGCTTCTTCCGGGTCTCCCACATGGGTGCAGGGGCCCAAGGACTTGGGCCATCTACTGCTGTTTTCCCAGGCAATAGAAGAGAGCTGGATTGGAAGTGGAGCAGCTGGGACTCAAACTGGCACCTATATGGGATGCTAGCACTCAGGCCAAGACATTAACCCGCTGCACCACAGCACTGGCCCTGTGGAAGTCTTTATTACTGATTTAATTTCAGTTTTGGTTATGTGTCTGTTTAGGTTTTCTATGTCTTCATGGTTCAATTTAGGTGGGTTATATGTGTCCATGAATCTATCCATTTCTTCCTGGTTTCCCAGTTTGTTGGCATATAGCTCTTTCTAGTAATTTCTGATTCTTTTTATTTCTGTGATGTCTGTTGTTCCATTTCCTTTTTTATCTCTAATTGTATTGATTTATGTCTTTTCTCTCTCTCTTTTTTTAGTTAGTTGGGCCAATGGTGTGTCAATTTTGCTTATTTTTTTAAAAAACTAGCTCTTCATTTTGCTGATTTTATTATTTTTTGATTTCTTTTTGTTGATTTATTCTCTAATTTTAATTATTTCTTTTCAACTACTAGTTTTGGGTTTGGTTTGCTGTTTTTTTTCTAGGTCCTTGATATGCACTGATCGCTCATTTTTATATATATATTATTTTTATTTTATATCGCCTTTCAAATTTCTTGATGTAGGCACCAACTGCTATAAACTTTCCTCTTAACACTGCTTTTGCTGTATCCCATAAGTTCTGATATATTCTATTGTCATCTCCATTTGTTCCAGAAATTTTTTGATTTCTGTTTTGTTTTCTTCTATGACCCATTGTTCATTCAGGAGCATGGTTTTCAGTCTTCATGTTTTGGCATATGTTCTAGAGATTCCTGAGTTGCTAATTTCCAGCTTCATTCCATTATGGTCCGAGAAGATGCATGGTATGATTTTTTTTTTTGAATTTGCTGAGGCTTGCTTTATGGCCTATTATGTGGTCAATTGTAGAGAAAGTTTTATGCACTGGTAAGACGAATATGTATTCTGTGACTATCGGATGGAAGAGTCTGTAGATATCTGTTAGGTCTGTTTGGTCTATAGTGTTGAATAATTCTATTTTTCCTTACTGATTTTCTGAGTGGTTGATCTGTCCATTGCTTAAAGTGGGTATTGAAGTCCCCCACTACTATTTTATTTGAGTCTATGTCTCCCTTTAGATCCCTTATACACTTCTTTTAAATAACCAGATGCCCTGTTAGTAGTTGCATATACATTTATAATAGTTTCAGCTTTCTGTTGAATTGATCCCTAAATAATTATAGTGCCCTTTCTTGTTGCTTTTAACAGTTTTGTTTTAAAGTCTATTTTGTCTGATATTAGATTGGTGACACCAACTCTTTTTTGGTTTCTGTTACCATGGAATACATTTTTCCTTCCTTTCACTTTCAGTCTGCGTGCGTCTTTGTTGGTGAGATGTGTTTTTTGTAGGCAGCAAATAGATGGGTTTTGTTTTTGAATCCATTCAGCCAGTCTGTGTCTTTTAACTGGAGAGTTGAGGCCATTTGTATTCAAGGTGGTAAAGGAAAAACTCAGAGCCTGTGGCCTTGCTCCAAGCTGTGCCCAGTCTCACAAATTAGTCTCTGAGGAAGGAAGAACAGAATGCAGTTCTAGGCTGACACCTTAACAGGCTATCGCGGTCTGGTGTCCCATCAAGGAGTCCTTGAAAAATGCCAGAGAGGGGCCCTGGCCTGAATTTCAATGTTACTCCAAGTCCTTCTCCCAGTCCCAAGTGTTGGGTTGATCCTTGTGAAAGGAAGCTGAGTTGGACCAGGTCAGCATTCCAAGAGCTGAGATGAGAAGTATGAAGAGTAGAGCCACTGGCTTTACAATTCATGAGGACTGCAGGAGGGCAGGAGACTGGCTCCCTTCAGGAAAGTGCGTTTCTCAGCCAAACACCATTTCAGTTATCAGAGTCTGGTACCGGCATTTAGACCTTCTGGAAGCATAGAGTGCTGCCCAGCCAGGATCCCTCAGTTATCTCAAGGCCTTCTCCATGTCCCATGTGAGGGGCCGATCCACACAAGAGGGAGGGGAAGTATTTCACAGCCCAGCACCATTTTGGCTGTTGTTGTCTGGTGCCCTGCTAAGAGATCTTCCAGAAGCACTGGGATGTAGCCGCAGCAAGAATCCATCAGTTGCTTTGAGGCTTTCTCCCAGTCCCACTCAAAGGGCTGATCCACACCAGAGAAGAGAGGGCTTGAGTCTCAGCTCCAGGGGATTTCTCTTACCTTAATCAGCAAGCCTTGCTCCTGAGTCCTAGGACAGGCAGCCACACTAATTACTTGTTAACTGGCTGACAGCGACCCAGTGTTTTTGAGAAAATGTGAGTTACTATGGAGGCTGAAAAAAAAAGTGAGAGCCATCCACATGCTCACAGTCCGGCAGGATGATCTAATTCTGGCTGCAGTCAAACTCTAGTGGGCTCCATGTCATGTTGGAGTTGCTATCAGAGTCATGGCACAAAAATGTTATGGTGAAACATCAGCAGAAAGAATATTATTATCTTGGTTCTTTGTTTCACATGGAAGAAGAATTTCCAAGTGGACAAGCAGAGATTTTTTTTTCTGTAATACACACCATGCTTTAATGGTTCTAAACCTACACTTGTTTACATTTTTTCATCTTTTTAAAAAAATTTTAAAATGTTTTTATTTAATGAATACAAATTTCATATGTGCAGCTTTTTAGGAATATAATGTTTCCTTCCCACATTCCCTCCCTTCCACTCTTGCTCCCATCCCACCTCCTACTCCCTTTCCCATTCCATTTTTCATTAAGATTTGTTTTTAACTCACCTTATATACAGAAGACCAACTCTATACTGAGTAGAGATTTCCACTGTTTGTACCCACACAGACACACAAAGTATAAATTGCTGTTTGAAGACAGGTTTTACCGTTAATTTTCACAGCACACCTCATTAAGGACAGAGGTCTAACATGGGGGGTAAGTGCAAGTGACTCCTGTTGTTGATTTAACAATTAAACTCTTATTTTTGACATCAGTGACCACCTGAACCTCTTGACATGAGCTGCCAAAGCAAGCAGAGAGATTTAAAAGCAAGACCTCTAGCTAGAGTGGCATGGAGGAGAGCTTCCGAGAGAAAAAACCCCAATAATTCTATTTTTAACTTTTTGAGGAACTCCATATTGTTGTTCATAGTAGTTGAACTAACATATTCCCATGAACAGTATATAAGACTTTCCTTTTCTCCATTTTGTCACAAGCTTTTGTCATTTTTTTTGTCTTTTTGATGATAGCCATTCTAACTGGGGTATGATTATACCTTACTCTGGTTTTGCTTTGTGTAGCCCTGATTATTAATTATGTTGAGCATTATTTTATATACTGGTTGGCATTTGTATCTCCTTTTTGAGAAATATGTAATCAGATCATTTTCCTGTTTTAAAATCTGACTATTGTTTTGTTGTTGAGTATTTTGAATTCCTTTTATATTCTGCATATCAATTCCTTGTCCGATGAATAGTTTCTACTATTCTGTACATATTTCTTCATTCTGTTAATTATTTCCTTTGCTGTGCACAAACTTTTTAGTTGGATATAATCCCATTTTTTTTGTTTTATTGCCTGTGCTTTTTATTTTCTCATTCAAAAATTCCTTGCTCAGACCATATGTTTTCTTCTAGTACTTTTGTAGATTTGTTTTCCATATTTAAGTGTTTAATGAGTTGACTTTTGTGTATCGTTAGAGATAGTACTCCACTCTCACTCTAAGAACTCTTTTTGTCTTGATATGATGAATATTTGCTCTTTTGCTTTCTTCTGTACATTTTATACTTACTTTTAATCCCTTACATTTAGGTTTGTGACCCAATTTGAGTATTATGTATGGTTAGATGTAAACATCAATAGTCTTACTATTTTATTTTTTGGCTATGGTTGTCCAATAGCCTGGGTTTTGTTTGTTGGAAAGATCATCTTTTCCCCAGTAAATTGTCTTGGCACCCTTGTGTTACAGACAGCTATTTTAATCTCTTGAAAGAGAAGAAATATTTTACAGTCTTTTCACTTGATCTTAGCCAAAAGGCCGAGAAGTGATTACAGTCTTTTCTAGATTTTGGCAATTAATTCTGCAATTTGAATTTCAAAGATTTTTCATTTTCAAGAAAACTAGTGTTTGGTGAAATTTTAGTGTCTCTGGGAAATATGGTACTGATAATTAGAAACACATGAGTACAATTAAATTTGTCAACTAGGTTGAAAAACTTGTTGCTATTTTTTGATCTAATGACAAGAATTTGTACTCTAAAATTCTGTAGTAAGAGAAGTTCTGTTTAGGAACAAAGAAAGCCTATTCATATTTAATCAAAAGAATAACTTGTTTGTGATTGGGAGCAATATGATTTTGTGAACATGTATACATCCCCTTGACATAACTGCTTGCTTTTCAGAAAAATTACAACTTCCATGTGTACTTTTCAGATTCATTTTCTGATATGTAAACTTGTAATATCCTGTGGCTACATTTTTAAGAACAGATTTATTTCATTTAAATTTGTTTCTCATAGGTTGTGTTAAAGATTAAAGTTAGTAATTTATAATAGTATATATTTCATCCTTTTGTTTTTTTAAAATGTTCTGCATTACTTTTGCTGTTATATTTTGAGGCTGGTTAAAATTTTTAATGCAGGAAGGAGGCAAGATGGCGGAATAGGAAGGGAGCACACTGATAGTCCGGGGAGAGATAGTTTAATAAAAGTGGAGATACTGCAGGTTCAAGGAAGAGTAGGGGAGGAAACAGCAGAAGAAACTCTTCCGGAACGCGTGATTCACAGTGGACCTGCGTGGAGAGCATGGGAGCCCACAGTTCGGGACACCAGTGGCAGACTCAACACACCAGCGCTGGAACGCGAGGTGAGCCGAACCTCAATAGCCCGAGACACCGGCAGGCAAGCGGAGAGAGGAGACTAGAGGGAACGACCCCCGGGGGGGGAAAGTTCACCAGGCTAACTGGAAGAGAGAGAGAGAGAGAGAGAGAGAGAAAAAAGATGACTGGTATGGACATGGGTTTCTCTCTCTCCGCTCGCCTCTCAAGGGCGAGCAAGACAAAGAGCAGGCACCATCTAGGACATACGTCATAAGCAGAGCGACCTCAGGTCTGCACCGGCCCAGAGCCTAGCAGAAAAACCTGACTCTGGGTGGGGCGAATTAACAGGAGATTAGGACCTAGTAAATTTGTGGTGCTACTGAACTGAGACTGTGAAAAAAGAGACGGTGGGGGAAAGAAGTCACGGAATTCACGTGAGCACTCTCCAGAGACGCTACAATTCCGTAACTTTGGCAACCCAGTGGGAGACTGAAGGAGAATTTGAGCCCACTCTGAGGGCCGAACAGATTCCCTGTGTGGTCCTTGGGAAAGAGCTTCTGATCTCTGGCTCTTGTGGGTATATCATTTGCCTGCTAACTACCTCCAACTTCGTTCAGCTGTGCGGAATTACTTCCCTTTTGAATCAAAAAAAAAAAAAAAAAGAGAGAGAGAGAGAGAGAGAGATTTACCACGCCTAACCTGGGAGTGTCACCTTTGGCACACCAAACAGAGCTCTCAGGCCACACCCATCTCAAGCCCTAAGGCTCCATCAAAAACAGATAGTCCACTTAATCTGGAGTCATAGTATAACAAGAAAAAGCACCACAGTGAAGAAACCAAATATCTCCAATATGCCAAATAACAAACGCAAAAACCGAGGTAATAAAAACAAGGAAGTCACCATGACACCCTGAAATGAAAAAGACACCCCAATTCAAGATTATGAAGATGATGACATAGAAGAAATGCAAGAAGCAGATCTCAAAAAATTGATAAGAACATTAAGAAGTTCTCAAAAACAAATTCTTGAACTACAGAAATCCTTAGTGGACAAGATAGAAAATCTCTCTCGTGAAAATGAAATATTAAGGAGGAATCAAAATGAAACGAAACAACTAGTACAACAGGAAACTATGATAGTGACTGAAGTGAAGAATTCAATAGATCAAATGAAAAACACAATAGAGAGCCTTACAAACAGAATGGGTGAAGCAGAAGAGAGAATATCAGACTTAGAAGACAGAGAACAGGAAAGGATACAGTCAGACCAAAGAAAAGAAGAGGAAATTAGAAATCTGAAACACATTGTCGGGAATTGTGGGGAGCAACTCGGACTAGACTAAGTTACTGGAATTAAGACTTATTCTATGCATCTGCTCTCCCACAATATGGCGCTGAGAAGGGAGTAACAGCTTCTACACAGCTGCCTCCAGTTCAACCAATAAACTGTAGGACCTGCTCCTGATTGGAGGAGAGCAGCATACTCGGCGTGTGGGTAGCAGAGTTGGGATTGGTGGAAGAGGACTATAAAGGAGGAGACAGACAACATGCACCAGGAACATCTAAGGGGAACATCTATCTGAAGGAACACCTGAGCAGCCCCCGAGAGAGCTGGCCGGTGGTGTGCCGCTCCCCCGCGGAAGTGGGGAAAGTGGCTGGGGGAACTGCCCTTCCACGGAGGTGGAAGGGACGGTAGCAACCCGGGACGAACCAGCAGCAAACCCGGGGAGGGCCGAGCAGACAAAAGAACAGCGCAGGGTCCTGTGTCATTCCTCCACGAAGACGGGGAGCGACAGGGAATCTTCAGGATACTATTAAAAAACCCAACATTCGGGTTCTAGGAGTTCCTGAAGGCATGGAGAGGGAGAAAGGATTAGAAGGCCTTTTTAGTGAGATATTAGCAGAAAATTTCCCAGGTTTGGAGAAGGACAGAGAAATCCTAGTACAGGAAGCTCACAGAACCCCTAATAAACACGACCAAAAGAGATCCTCACCATGACACGTTGTAGTTAAACTTACCACAGTGAAACATAAAGAAAAGTTCCTAAAATGTGCAAGAGAGAAACGTCAGATTACTCTCACAGGATCTCCAATCAGACTCACAGCTGACTTCTCATCAGAAACTCTACAAGCTAGGAGGGAATGGCGAGATATAGCCCAGGTACTAAGAGAGAAGAACTGCCAGCCCAGAATATTATATCCTGCAAAGCTATCATTTGTCAATGAAGGTGAAATAAAGACTTTTCATAGCAAACAGAAATTGAAAGAATTTGTTGCCACTCGTCCAGCCCTGCAAAAGATGCTTAAAGATGTGTTACACACAGAAACACAGAAACACGGTCATCAATATGAAAGAAGGTAAAGGAAGGAAACCAAGGAAGGAAACCTCACAGCAAAAGATAACAGGGAATTCAAAGCATATATTAGAACTTATCTTTGGCAAATGGCAGGGCAAAGTTACCACTTATCATTAGTCACATTGAACGTGAATGGCCTGAACTGTCCAGTTAAAAGACACCGATTGGTTGATTGGGTTAAGGAACAAAACCCATCTATTGGCTGCTTACAAGAAACACATCTTTCCAACAAAGATGCATACAGACTGAAAGTGAAAGGCTGGAAAAAGATATACCATGCCAACAGAAATGAAAAAAGAGTGGGCGTAGCCATCTTAATATCGGACAACATAAACTTTACCACAAAAACTGTTAAGAGAGACAAAGAGGGGCACTATATAATGATTAAGGGATCAATACAACAAGAAGATATAACAATTATCAATGTATATGCACCTAACTACAGGGCACCACTTTATCTAAAAGATTTATTAATGGACTTAAAGGGAGACTTAGACCCCAATACAATAGTACTGGGGGACTTCAATACTCCACTCTCAGAAATAGACAGATCCATAGGACAGAAGATCAACAAGGATACAGTAGATTTAAATGACACTATAGCCCAAATGGATCTAACAGATATCTACAGAACTTTTCATCCTACACAGAAAGCATTTACATTCTTCTCAGCAGTACATGGAAGCTTCTCTAGGATTGACCACATACTAGGCCATAAAGCAAGTCTCAGCAAATTCAAAAGAATTAGAATCATACCATGCAGCTTCTCAGACCATAAAGGAATGAAGTTGGAAATTAGCAACTCAGGAATCCCTAGAGCATATGCAAACACATGGAGATTGAACAACATGCTCCTGAATGAACAATGGGTCATAGAAGAAATCAAAAGAGAAATCAAAAACTTTCTGGAAGTAAATGAGGATAACAGCACAACATACCAAAACTTATGGGACGCAGCAAAAGCAGTGTAGAGAGGAAAGTTTAAATCAATAGGTGCCTACATCAAGAAATTGGAAAGGCACCACATAGATGAGCTTTCAATTCACCTCAAGGATCTAGAAAACCTACAGCAAACCAGACCCAAATCTAGTAGGAGAAGAGAAATAATTAAAATCAGAGAAGAAATCAACAGGATTGAATTCAAAAAACATTACAAAAAATCAGCCAAACGAGGAGCTGGTGTTTTGAAAAAATAAACAAAATTGACACCCCAGTGGCCCAACTAACTAAAAAAAGAAGAGAAAAGACCCAAATCAATAAAATCAGAGATGAAAAAGGAAATGTAACAACAGACACCACAGAAATAAAAAGAATCATCAGAAATTACTACAAGGACTTGTATGCCAGAAAACAGGGAAATCTATCAGAAATGAATAGATTCCTGGACACATGCAACCTACCTAAATTGAACCAGGAAGACATCGAAAACCTAAACAGACCCATAACTGAGACAGAAATTGAAACAGTAATAAAGGCCCTCCCAACAAAGAAAAGCCCAGGACCAGATGGATTCACTGCTGAATTCTACCAGACATTTAAAGAAGAACTAACTCCAATTCTTCTCAAACTATTCAGAACAATCTAAGAAGAGGGAATCCTCCCAAATTCTTTCTATGAAGCCAGCATCACCTTAATTCCTAAGCCGGAAAAAGATGCAGTATTGAAAGAGAATTACAGACCAATATCCCTGATGAACATAGATGCAAAAATCCTCAATAAAATTCTCGCCAATAGAATGCAACAACACATCAGAAAGATCATCCACCCAGACCAAGTGGGATTTATCCCTGGTATGCAGTGATGGTTCAGTGTGCACAAAACAATCAACATGATACACCACATTAACAGACTGCAGAAGAAAAACCATATGATTATCTCAATAGATGCAGAGAAAGCATTTGATAAAATCCAACACCCTTTCATGATGAAAACTCTAAGCAAACTGGGTATGGAAGGAACATTCCTCAATACAATCAAAGCAATCTATGTAAAACCCACGGCCACATCCTATTGAATGGGGAAAAGTTGGAAGCATTTCCACTGAGATCTGGTACCAGACAGGGATGTCCACTCTCACCACTGCTATTCAATATAGTTCTGGAGGTTCTAGCCAGAGCTATTAGGCAAGAAAAAGAAATTAAAGGGATACAAATTGGGAAGGAAGAACTCAAACTATCCCTCTTTGCAGATGACATGATTCTTTATTTAGGGGACCCAAAGAACTCTACTAAGAGACTATTGGAACTCATAGAAGAGTTTGGCAAAGTAGCAGGGTATAAAATCAATGCACAAAAATCAACAGCCTTTGTATACACAGACAATGCCATGGCTGAGGAAGAACTTCTAAGATCAATCCCATTCACAATAGCTACAAAAACAATCAAATACCTTGGAATAAACTTAACCAAGGACGTTAAAGATCTCTGCGATGACAATTACAAAACCTTAAAGAAAGAAATAGAAGAGGATACCAAGAAATGGAAAAATCTTCCATGCTCATGGATTGGAAGAATCAATATCATCAAAATGTCCATTCTACCAAAAGCAATTTATAGATGCAATGCAGCACCAATCAAGATACCGAAGACCTTCTTCTCAGATCTGGAAAAAATGGTGCTGAAATTTATATGGAGGCACAAGAGACCTCGAATAGCTAAAGCAATCTTGTACAACAAAAAGAAAGCCGGAGGCATCACAATACCAGATTTCAGGACATACTACAGGGCAGTTGTAATCAAAACAGCATGGTACTGGTACAGAAACAGATGGATAGACCAATGGAACAGAATAGAAACACCAGAAATCACCTAAACATCTACAGCCAACTTATATTTGATCATGGATCTAAAACCAATTCCTGGAGCAAGGACAGTCTATTCAATAAATGGTGCTGGGAAAACTGGATTTCCACGTGCAGAAGCATGAAGCAAGACCCCTACCTTACACCTTACACAAAAATCCACTCAACATGGATTAAAGACCTAAATCTACAACCTGACGCCATCAAGGTACTAGAGAACATTGGAGAAACCCTTCAAGATATTGGCACAGGCAAAGAATTTCTGGAAAAGACCTGGGAGGCACAGGCAGTCAAAGCCAAAATCAACTATTGGGATTGCATCAAATTGAGAAGTTTCTGTACTGCAAAAGAAACAGTCAGGAGAGTGAAGAGACAACCGACAGAATGGGAAAAATATTTGCAAACTATGCAACAGATAAAGGGTTAATAACCAGAATCTACAAAGAGATCAAGAAACTCCACAAAAACAAAACCAACAACCCACTTAAGAGATGGGCCAAGGACCTCAATAGACATTTTTCAAAAGAGGAAATCCAAATGGCCAACAGGCACATGAAAAAATGTTCAGCATCACTAGCAATCAGGGAAATGCACATCAAAACCACAATGAGGTTTCACCTCACCCCGGTTAGAATGGCTCACATACAGAAATCTACCAACAACAGATGCTGGCGAGGATGTCGGAAAAAGGAACACTAACCCACTGTTGGTGGGAATGCAAACTGGTCAAGCCACTATGGAAGTCAGTCTGGAGATTCCTCAGAAACCTGAATATAACCCTACCGTTCGACCCAGCCATCCCACTCCTTGGAATTTACCCAAAGGAATTTAAATTGGCAAACAAAAAAGCGGTCTGCACCCTAATGTTTATTGCAGCTCAATTCACAATAGCTAAGACCTGGAACCAACCTAAATGCCCATCAACGGTAGACTGGATAAAGAAATTATGGGATATGTACTCTTTAGAATACTATATCGCAGTAAGAAACAATGAAATCCAGTCATTTGCAACAAAATGGAGGAATCTGGAACACATCATGCTGAGTGAAATAAGCCAGTCCCAAAGGGACAAATACCATATGTTCTCCCTGATCGGTGACAACTGACTGAACACCAAAAAGGAAACCTGTTGAAGTGAAATGGACACTATGGGAAACGGTGACTTGATCAGCATAGCCCTGACTGTTAATGAACAACTTAATACATTATCCCTCTTAGTAGTTTTTGTCTGTTCTACTTAATATGACTGGTTTAATTCTGTAATTAATACACAGTTATTCTTAAGTGTTGAAAATTAACTGAAATGTGATCCCTGTTAAACATAAGAGTGGGAATAAGAGAGGGAAGAGATGTATAATTTGGGACATGCTCAAGCTGACTTGCCCCAAATGGTAGAGTTAGAAACATACCAGGGGATTCCAATTCAATCCCATCAAGGTGGCATGTACCAATGCCATCTCACTAGTCCAAGTGATCAATTTCAGTTCACAATTGATCATAATGAAAGGACTAAGAGTCAAAGGAAGCACATAAACAAGTCTAGTACCTGCTAACACTAACCGATAGAATAAATAAAGGGGAGAGTGATCCAACATGGGAAGCGAGATACTCAGCCGACTCATAGAATGGCAGATGCCCTAAATAGCACTCTGGCCTCAGAATCAGCCCTAAAGGCATTCGGATCTGGCTGAAAAGCCCATGAGAGTATTTTAGGCATGGAAAGCCAAGACACTCTGGCAAAAGATCTCTGTGAGTGAGATCCCAGTGGAAAGAACAGGTCTTCAAAGAAGGAGGTACCTTTCTCTGAAGGGAGGAGAGAACCTCCACTTTGACTATGACCTTGTCTAAACAAGATAAGAGTCGGAGAACTCAGAGGGCTTCCATAGCCTTGGAAACTCATGACTGGAGCATAGGGAGATTACTGATGCCATAGACAGGAGTGTCAATTGGTAAAGTCAACAACAGGAGTCACTGTGCACTTACTCCTCATGTAGGATCTCTGTCCTTAATGTGCTGTGCATTGAGATTTAATGCTATAACGAGTACTCAAACAATATATTTCACTTTGTGTTTCTATGGGGGTGCAAACTGTTGAAATCTTTACTTAATGCATACTAAACTGATCTTCTGTAAAAAAAAAAGAAATTATCAATTCCCAACTTGACTCTCACTGGGATTAAACATGACAATAGGTCTGATCTGATTTCATCATCATTTAAAAAAATCATCTATTATTTTTCACTTTATGTTTCTGTGTGGGAGCAAACTGTTGAAATCCTTACTTAACGTGTACTAAGCTGATCTTCTGTATATTAAGATAATCGAAAATGAATCTTGATGTGAATGGAAGGGGAGAGGGAGTGGGAAAGGAGAGGGTTGTGGGTGGGAGGGACGGTATGGGGGGGAAGCCAATGTAATCCATAAGTCGTACTTTGGAAATTTATATTCATTAAATAAAAGGTAAAAAAAATACATTAGTTAACCTAAAAAAATTTTTTAATGCAAGGAATATATATATATGTCTATGCTATATGTACTTCTATACATATATATGTATATTTTACAATATGTATATATCTAGATGTATAGAAAATATATACATATATGTACATAGAATATATATTCTATGATATATACGTTATATACATATATGATATATACAATGTGCACACACATTTTCAGATTTCAGATAGCTTGCTTTCTTTGCTGATGTTAATTTTCGACATGGACTTTAGTGCCTAAACAACATTTTTTGTGATATTTGTTGTTTTTAATTGTTTGCCCAAGTTTTGAATTTTTATCACATAAAACTGCTTTTCAGGGGACAGGTAGCATAGAAATTTCATCTGATTAAATGTACTTTTCTCGTCTCTATATTGTGATAGGTAGAAGAGAGAATGAACTTTGTATTAAGGCTTTGGCTGAGGTCATTTAAAGAATAACTCTGTAGGCTGTACTGTGTTTTTCTGGTATTTTGCTGTCATTCTGATTACCTGGTATACATGGATGGACTTACAATATGTCCCGAGTTGTTGAATCTGATCAGCTGTCTAACTCATCACATCTGCTAACACATCTGTGCTCTGGATTCCCTTTGGCTTTGGAGTTTGGAGAAATGATTATGTCTTAATAAGAAAATTAGTCACATTAAAAGTAATACAAACTCCTATTAATTTGAAGAAATGGATATAACTAAATGGCTTTGTGATATATTTGTAAAATTAAATTAATCTGCAAACAAATGATTACATACAAACAATAATCAACTTGACTTCGTATGGAACAATTTTCAGGCAGATATCTTTAGATGACAGGTTTGGGTTTGTCAAAGGGAAGTTATAAATTATGAATAAATCACCATTTCATGCTGTTTAAAGTGACCTTGATTGATTATCTTGGATTTTCCAGTGATTTAGTCAGTGAGTGAGCACTGGTAAAGGTTGGGAGGATGCTAAACTGGTGAAGTGTTAGGCTGTCTGCTCAAATTTCAACTGAAGTTGAATTACTGAAGTTTCATGTTAATGAGATTTCATGTAACTGCAACAGTAAATAAACAATGAAGAGATTTTTTGTATTGGATTCCTAGAGAATTGTATTTGGTTTCTTAATTATTTTTAAGGAATTTATTAATACATTAGATTCCCAGGGTCACAGCAAATGTGTGGTAATTACTACAACATAATAATACTCCATTCTTTTGTTAAAATGTTAAAGAACAGATTAGAATACTGTATTTCATATCCATATGATGTACATTTCAACAGTATCTTAGTGTAGACCCTATCTTTTTGTGAACCTCAAAGTTTTACAAAATTTTTATATGGTAAATCATTGTAATTAGTTTCAAAAATTGATTACTGAATATTCTATTAGATTAAGATCTGATATTATTATAATAGAAAGTTTGAAATTATAAATGCTATTTTTGTATACTTAATGGGAATTCTTTGAGGCATATAAAATGACTTCTTAATATCTTATTTAGGGTTTTGATATCTATGTTATAAATGAGATTAGATTATACTTCTCTTTTCTATGCTGTTCTTGTTATTTTTCTGAGGTTATATTGGTTTTATAATGAATGATGGATGTTCTTTCCTGTATTTTAGTCTCTGGAACATTTTTTATAAGGTAGGGGAAGTCAGTTACCTGAAGGTGTGGTAAAATTTGTCTGTGGATATCTGTGCACAGTGCTTTTTTCTTTGTAGGTTGATGTTATTACTTCTGATTAAATATCTTAAATGGTTATGAATGTATTCAAGTAGTATATTTCTCTTGAGTCAATTTAAATAATTTAAAATTTCCAAGAAGGTCAATTTTACCTTTCTTTTCAAATTTATTGGTTTAAATTTGCTTATTTTTTAAAAAAAGATTTATTTATTTATTTGAAAGAGTTACACAGAGAGAGGAGAGGCAGAGAGAGAGAGAGAGAGAGAGAGAGAGAGAGGTCTTCCATCCACTGGTTCACTCCCCAATTGGCCGTAATGGTAGGAGCTGCACTAATCTGAAGCCAGGAGCTAGGAGCTTCCTCCGGGTCTCCCATGTGAGTGCAGGGACCCACGGAGTTGGGCCATCTTCTACTACTTTCCCAGGCCATAGCAGAGAGCTGGATCAGAAATGGAGCATCCGGGTCTTGAACCAGCACCCATATGGGATGCCAGTGCTTCAGGCCAGGGCATTAACCCACTGCACCACAGCGCCAACCCCTAAATTTGCTCATAATATTCTCTTTGATTCCTTTTGTAAAAAAGATTTATTTATTGATTGATTTGAAAGAGAGAGTTATAGAGCAAAGAGATGGAGGGTAGAGAAAGAGACATATCTTCATCTGCTGATATACTCCCCAAACCGCCACACTGGCCGGATCTGGGCCAAGCAGAAGCTAGGAGCCTGAAACTACATCTCCCTCTCCCACATGATTTCAGGGGCCTAATGACTTGAGTCATCTGCTGCTGCCTTCAGAGATACATTAGCAGATACATACCAGACAGGAAGTAGAGAAGCCAGACTTGAAGTGGCAATGCAATATGGGATGCCATTGTTACAAGTGGTGGCTTAACCCACTGTGCCATAATGCCAATCCCAGACAATTACTATTTTTAAAGACTAAATTTTTTGTTGCTTTGCCGTATATTATTCTTTGTTTTTATATTGCTCAACTTGAATCTCATCTTTATTATTTCCTTTCTTCTGCTTTCTCCTAGTTTACTCTGGTACTTTTTTTTTTTTAAAGATTTATTTGAAAGAGTTACACAGAGAGAGGAGAGGCAGAGAGAGAGAGAGAGAGAAAGAGAGAGAGAGAGAGAGAGGCCTTCCATCCGATGGTTCACTCCCCAGATACCTGCAATGGCCAGAGCTGTGCTGATCCGAAGCCAGGAGCCAGGAGCTTCTTCCCGGTGTCCCACGTGGGTGCAGGGGCCCAAGGACTTGGGCCATCTTCTACTGGTTTCTTGGGCCATAGCAGAGAGCTGGATAGGAAGTAGAGCAGCTGGGTCTCAAACTGGCGCCCATATAAGATACCAGTGCCTCAGGCCAGGGCATTAACCCACTGTGCCATAGCGCTGGCCCCTGTGCTTCTTGAATTGAAATCTTGGCTAAAATTTTCAATGTTTTTTTCTTCTCAAATATATGAATTTTTAGTAATAACGTTCTTTTTCAAGTATCACTTTGCCTGCAACCCACACATTTTTGTATATCATATTAATTTCTAAATTTTTTATATATCTATATATTCTAAATATATGGAAATTTAAACTGAATTATGTAGTAGAGTATATTTATGTAAAACAATTTTTATGGGTACTGATGCTGTGGTGTAGTGGGTAAAACCACTGCCTGTGGCACCACCTTTTAATATAGGCACTGGTTTGAATCCCGGCTGCTCAATTTCCAATCCAGTTCCCTGATAATATGCCTCAAAAAGGAGCAGAAAACATCCCAAGTGCTTGGGCTTCTGCACCCATATTAGAGACCTAGAAGAAGCTTCTATTTCCTGGCTTTGGATTGGCCCAGCTCAGCCATTGTGGCCATTTTGGTAGTGAACCAGTTGATGGAAGATATCTTTCTCTGTCTCTCTGTAACTCTGCATTTAAAATAAATAAATAAATCTTTAAAAACCCAATTTTTATATTAAATTGAAATGTAATTTTTAGTTGACATTATTGTGGGTACAGGCATCTGGTCACATAGTTGGGTTGTTGCTATGGATCTGAGAGACTGGGATTGGGTTTCTGGATTCTGACATCAGCCTGTCCCAGCCCTGACTCTTGCGGGCATTTGGGGAATGAGTTAGCAAAGGGAAGTACTCTGTCTCTCTGTCTCACTGTTTGTCTGCTTCTCAAATAAGTAAATTAAAAATTTGGAAAAATGAATATATTTTTTATTTTTGATCTTTAATGCTATTGTTTTATATTCTGCATACTAACTCTTGATATTTAGTATTTATTGAGATATATTCAGCAAACAGTTACATATGTAAATAATTCTTGTATAATTTGTGTGCATGCTATGTGTGTATGTATTCTTTCTATGATTTCAGTGTTAGTTTGGGTGTTGATATTTTACAGAGGCCAATGTGTTAAAGGTATTATTGGGTAAAATGGAGCTTTTTTTTCCTTCAAATTATAGTTTTTGAAAATTTTATTTAATTTATACAAATTTCACATGCTTCATATATACGGATTTAGGAACATAGTGACACTTCCCCCCCTTCCCTCCCTCCCGCACATGCTCCAACCCTTCATTCTCATTCCTCTCACATTCCCATTCATAATTTTTACAAAGATCTATTTTCAGTTTATTTCATGATCATATAGTAAACCCTACACTGTGTGAAAGAGTTCAACAAATAGTATGAAGAGAAAAAAAAGCAATGTTTCTCAATGGAAGAGACGAGGGCTGTAAACAATTATCAAATTTCAGAATGTGTATTTCACTTCAATACATTACATTTCAGGTACTCTATGGATCAGGGAAAACATATGATATCTGTCTTTTTGGGACTGGCTAATTTAATTAAATATAATGGTTTCCAGTTACATCTATCTTGTAAAAGACAGTATTTCATATTTTTGTTTTTTACAGCTGCGTAGCACTCCGCAGTATATATATACCATAATTTCTTTATCCAATCTACAGTTGATAGACATTTGGATTGATCCAGATCTTAGCTATTGTGAATTGTGCTGCAGTGAATATGGAAGTACAGATAACTCTTTCATTTACTGATTTCTTTTGGTTTGTGTAAATTCCTAGGGGATTACAGGGGTGGCTAGATAATATGGTAGGTTTATATTCAGTTTTCTGAGGTATCTCCATACTGTCTTCCACAGCTTTTGTACCAGTTTACATCCCCAGTAACAGTGGACCAGGGTACCTTTTTCCCACATCCACCAGCATTTTTCATTTGTTGGTTTCTGTATGAGAACCATTTTACTGGAATGGTATGAAATCTCACCATGGTTTTGATTTGCATTTCCCTGACAGCTCCTGATCCCATACATTTTCTGAAGTGTCTGTTGGCAATTTGAATTTCCTCTCTTGAAAAATGCCTGTTGCCTATTTCTTAACTGGATTGTTTATTTTGTTGTTGTTGAGTTTCTTGACCTCTTTATAGATTCTGGGTGTTAACCCTTTATCAATGGTGTAGTTTGCAAATATTTTCTCCCATTCTGTCAGTTGCCTCTTCACTTTGCTGAGTGTTTCTTTTATAATGCAGAAGCTTCTCAATTTGATGTAATCCCATCTGTCAATTTTGGTTTAGATTGCCTGTGCCTATTTTTGCATTCCTTTCAACTTTTACTGGGAGATTTCCTTCCTTTACCTTCTTTTGTAGTGATGACCACGTTTCTGTGTGTAGCACATCCTTAAGCATCTGCGATAGGGCCAGACAGTGGTGAGAAATTCTTTCAATTTCTGTTTGTTTTGGAAGGTCTGTTTCAATTTCATTCATAAATGAGAGCTTTGCAGGGTATAGTATTCTGGATTGACAGTTCTTTACTCTTAAGACTTGGAATATATCTTGCCATACTCTCCTAGCTTGTAGGGTTTCTGATGAGTAGTCTGCCATGAGTTTGATTGGAGATCCTCTGAAAGTAATCTGGCATTTCTCTTGTACACATTTTAGAATATTTTCTTTATGTTTTACTGTGGTGAGTTTGATTACATTGTGTCTTGGTGGAGATCTTTTCTGGTCGTGTCTATTAGGAGTTCTGTGTGCTTCCTGTACTTGGATGTCCCTTTCTTTCTCCAAATTAGGGAAGTTTTCCATTATTATTTCACTGAAAAGGCCTTCTGATCCTTTATCTCTTTCCACACCTTCAGGAACTCCTAGTGTATGTTGGATCATTTGATGGTATACTGTAGATTCCTAACAATGTTTTGTTTTTTTCTGATTTCTTCTTGTTCTTGGTTTGATTGTATAATTTCCTGTGCTTTATCTTCTATGTTGCTTCACTGATTCTGTTGTTGAGGCTTTCTACTGCATTTTTCATTTATTTTATTGAATTCTTCATTTCATTTTGATTTCTCTTTAAGATCTCAGTTTCATGGAAGAAATTTTCTTTCATGTTATGTACAGAATTCAGTAGCTTATGCATTTGCTTCTGATTATTTCTGTGTAATCTTATGATCAATGTTTTTAATTCCATTTCTGGCATTTCTTCAATCTCTTAATCTTTACAATCTAGTATTGAAGTGTTCTTTTGGGGTGTCATGTTGTCTTTCTTATTCTTGTTTCTTGAATTGGTACATTTTTTATTCGTCATTTGTGGAGATATTCGTTGGTTTCTTCTTTGTTTTTTTCTATTGTGGCAGCTTTTGTCTTTGTACTATGCCTCTTTAAATGTGTGGATTGTTTGCTTTCAGTGAATATCTATAGGCTTGTACTGAGTGTGGCCAGGTATCTCTGTTCAGTCAATTCCCCAGGGTGAAGGGCATGCCTAAGGTGGTACACCCATGTTTGGCGTGGTAAATCTCCTCTTTTTTTTAAATCAGAAGGGAGATTATTCTGTTCATCTGGGCTCCTCTCCTCAAAGGAGACCAGTGCCTGAGCGCCAGCCCCAGTGGGTGTAATATTTGTCCACTCTGTCCCAAGGACCACACAGAGGATCTGTGCAGTCTTCAATGTAAACTCAAATTCCTCAACAACGTCCCTTACCAGGTAACCAGGAAGCCCTGATCATGTAGAGTCTTCCACAGTGACTGCCCAAAGTCCCATCCACACTGTGAGTCCTCCCATACAGCCTCAGTTTTTTTTTTTAATGTTTCCAGCACACAAGCCTCCCACATTCATCATCATTCAGTTCCCTGTTAGTTCTCCCCAGCAGAGTTGGGAGTTTCCAGTCGGCTGATTTCTGGGTGCAGACACAAGTTGGCACAGCTCTTACCTATGTCCAAAATGGCACCTGCTTTATTGGCTTGCTACAGTACACCATTATAAGGTGATTGGGGAGAGAGAAACATGTGTCTCCTTTTTTTGCCCTCTAGTTTGGGTAGTACACTATCCCCCATGGGGCTGCAAGCTGGGTTCCCTGTAGGCTCTTCCTGCAGCTTTATTGCTGCTGCAGTCTGGTCTCATCTCACTCTCCCACACTGGTGTGTAAGCTCTCAGCTGCTGGAGTCCTGAGCCCTGGACGTCCACACCCTCCACACAGGTCCACTGTGTCCCTCTAAATTGCATAGTGTTTTCTCTTTAACTCTTCCCTGGGACTGTACTCTCCCCACTTTTTTCTAAGGTATCCTCTCCTAGACCAGAGCAGTAAGCTCCCTCCCTACTCCGCCATCTTGGAACCTCCTTTAATTTTTAAAAATAGCAATTTAGGTTAGCTATTATCAAAAAGACAAAAGATAATAATTATTGGTTACAGCGTGGAAAAAAGGAATCTCTTGTACAGTGTAAGTGGGAATGTAAATTAGTATGGCTATTGTGCAAAACAGAATGGAGGTTCCTCAGGGGGAAAAAATAGAAGTATTATATAATCCAGCAACCTGATTTCTGGGCGTATATCTAAGGATAATGAAACTACTCTGTTGAAGAGACATCTGCATTCCCATGTTTATTACAGCACTAGTCACAAAGTTAGGTAATGAAAATTTAGATAGCATCCATGAACTGATGAGTTGGTAATGAAATTGTGGTATGTATGCACAGTGGAATGTTACTCAGCCATAAAAAGGATGTGGTCTTGTCATTTGCTACAATATGAATGGAATTGGAGGTCATTATTTGAAGTGAAATAATCCAAGCACAGAAAGATGAGGAACACATGATCTCTACTCATGGAGTCTAAAAAAGAAGGTGATCTCATAGGAGTTAAACATTGTAATTGTGTTACCAGAAGCTGGAAGGGAGGCAGGCATTGGAAAGGTTGATGTAGTGGGGTACAGTAGGGTACAGTAGGGTGGAGTTATGTAGTAGTAATTACTGTAAGTTTGAAACAATAAATATATTTACCTTGATTGCACTTTACATAGTGTATACATGTAATGAAGCATCACATAGCACCCCTAAATATGTAGAATTTTTATATATCTGTTAAATTTTTTTAGAAATAAAAATTGGGGGCTGGCATTGTAGTGCAGCTAGTTGAGCTGCTACCTGTGAAACCAGCACCCCATATGAGCACTGGTTAGAGTTTGGCTGTTCCACTTCTGATCCAACTCCCTGATAATATACATGGGAAAGCAATGGAAGATGGCCAAGAGCTTGGGGCCCTCCACCTATGTAGGAGACCTGGAGGAGTTCTGGCTTTGGTTTGGTCCAGCTCTGGCTATTGTGCTGATTTGGGAAATGAACCAGTAGATAGAAGATTCCTCTCTGAGTATTTCAGGCATGGAAAGCCAAGACACTCTGGCAAAACAAAAAACAAAAAACAAAAAACAAAAAATAAAAAACAAAAACAACCACCTAAATGAAAGATCTCTGTGAGTGAGATCCCAGTGGAAAGAACAGGTCTTCAAAGAAGGAGGTACCTTTCTCTGAAGGGAGGAGAGAACCTCCACTTTGACTATGACCTTGTCTAAACAAGATAAGAGTTGGTGAACTCAAAAGGCTTCCATAGCCTTGGCAACTCATTACTGGAGCATAGGGAGATTACTGATGCCATAAACAGGAGTGTCAATTTGTAAAGTCAACAACAGGAGTCACTGTGCACTTACTCCTCATGTAGGATCTCTGTCCTTAATGTGTTGTACATTGTGATTTAATGATATAACAAGTACTCAAACAGTATTTTTCACTTTGTGTTTCTGTGTGGGTGTAAACTGTTGAAATCTTTACTTAATGTATACCAAACTGATCTTCTGTATATAAAGAGAATTGAAAATGAATCTTGATAAGAATGGAAGGGGTGAGAGAGTGGGAAAGGGGAGGGTTGCGGGTGGGAGGGAAGTCATTGTAGGGGGGAGCCAATGTAATCCATAAGCTGTACTTTGGAAATCTATATTCATTAAATAAAAGTTAAAAAAAAGAAAATGAACTGTTGCATAAGACACAAGAAGGAAAACTATTAACGTCTACAGAGTTGAGATAAAGGTGGCTTTTGTTATTTTTTTATTTCCTAATTAAAGTTTCATTCTATCTGGAAAAAAAAGAAGATTCCTCTCTGTCTCTTTTTCACTCTGTAATTCTGCCTTTGAAATAAAACAAATCTTTTGAAATTAAAATAAAAAAAATAGCAATTATAATCTAACAATGTATTTTTGAAAGTATTTTTATGTTGTTCATCTATCTCCTAGGAATATAAGCTCCCTGAAGGCAGAAATTTTTCTCTCTCCATTCATTGAAGTATCCCAAAACCTAGAATGTAAATAGTACTCAATAAGCATTTATTGAATGAAAGCAAAAGTAAATTCAGAATTCTGGGTTCACGTTTGTTTTATATTTGCATTTTGTAGATATTCTATTCCTAGTCTCTATGAAGTCAGGAATATTTGTTTTGTTCATTTTACCCTAAGAGGCTAGCATAGTATCTGACATTTATTATTTGTGAATACATGAAATAATAGTTAGGCTTCTCTCAATCTAATTATTTTTCTATTGCATTCAATTTTTTTCCCTCTGAGATTGCTTTTAGAATTTACGTTGTGTCTTTGATATCCAAAGTTTCTCAATGATACATGTACATTTCTTTTTAAATTTTTGCAGAGGTTTCACTTGCTTCCTATATTTCATCAAATTTTTCATCAGTTCTAGTAATTTTTTAGTTATTGTCTCTTTAAAATAATTTATTTCTATTTACTCAGAATAAGAGAGAGAGAGCTCTTTTTTTCATTGGTTCACTCTTCCAATGTCCACCACAGCCGGGGCTAGATCATCCAAAGCCAGGAGCAGGGAACTCAGTCCATGTATCCCACATGATACTTGAATCCAACTACTTGAGTCATCACCTGTTGCCTCCTGTGGTATATGCTAGTAGGAAGCTGGGAGTGGAGTCCAGATTCCAACCTACACACTCTGATATGGGATGCCATCATCCCAAGGGGCATCTTAACCTCCTTCAGCTATTACCTCTTCAGTGTTTTATTTTTGTTATTCTCTATTGGAACTCCTGTATAAATGGACAGATACCTGTCTGTCTGATATTTTCTATTTCTGTATTGTGAAAGTCCATTTTTCTTTTTTTTTTTTAATTTTTTTTTAACTTTTATTTAATGAATATAAATTTCCAAAGTACGGCTTATGGATTACAATGGCTTCCCCCCCATAACGTCCCTCCCACCCACAACCCTCCCCTTTCCCACTCCCTCTCCCCTTCCATTCACATCAAGATTCATTTTCGATTCTCTTTATATACAGAAGATCAGTTTAGCATACATTAAGTAAAGATTTCAACAGTTTGCTCCCACACAGAAACATAAAGTGAAAAATAATAGATGATTTTTTAAATGATGATGAAATCAGATCAGACCTATTGTCATGTTTAATCCCAGTGAGAGTTAAGTTGGGAATTGATAATTTCTTCTTCTTCTTTCTTTTTTTTTTTTTTTTTACAGAAGATGAGTTTAGTATACATTAAGTAAAGATTTCAACAGTTTGCACCCCCATAGAAACACAAAGTGAAATACACTGTTTGAGTACTCGTTATAGCATTAAGTTAAATTTATGATCAATTGTGAACTGAAATTGATCACTTGGACTAGTGAGATGGCATTGGTACATGCCACCTTGATGGGATTAAATTGGAGTCCCCTGGTATGTTTCTAACTCTACCATATGGGGCAAGTCAGCTTGAGCATGTCCCAAATTGTACGTCTCTTCCCTCTCTTATTCCCACTCTTATGTTTAACAGGGATCACATTTCAGTTAAATTTCAACACTTAAGAATAACTGTGTATTAATTACAGAATTAAACCAGTCATATTAAGTAGAACAGACAAAAAAAAATACTAAGAGGGATAATGTATTAAGTTGTTCATTAACAGTCAGGGCTATGCTGATCAAGTCACCGTTTCTCATAGTGTCCATTTCACTTCAGGAGGTTTCCTTTTTGTGCTTGGTTAATTGTCACCAATCAGGGAGAACACATGGTATTTGTCCCTTTGGGACTGGCTTACTTCACTCAGCATGATGTGTTCCAGATTCCTCCATTTTGTTGCAAATGACTGGATTTCGTTGTTTCTTACTGCGGTATAGTATTCTAAAGAGTACATATCCCATATTTTCTTTATCCAGTCTACCGTTGATGGGCATTTAGGTTGGTTCCAGTTCTTGGCTATTGTGAATTGTGCTGCAATAAACATTAGGGTGTAGACCACTTTTTTGTTTGCAATTTAAACTCCTTTGGGTAAATTCCAAGGAGTGGGATGGCTGGGTCGAACGGTAGGGTTATATTCAGGTTTCTGAGGAATCTCCAGACTGATTTCCATAGTGGCTTGACCAGTTTGCATTCCCACCAACAGTGGGTTAGTGTCCCTTTTTCCCCACATCCTCGCCAGCATCTGTTGTTGGTAGATTTCTGCATGTGAGCCTTTCTAACCGGGGTGAGGTGAAACCTCATTGTGGTTTTGATGTGCATTTCCCTGATTGCTAGTGATGCTGAACATTTTTTCATGTGCCTGTTGGCCATTTGGATTTCCTCTTTTGAAAAATGTCTATTGAGGTCCTTGGCCCATCTCTTAAGTGGGTTGTTGGTTTTGTTTTTGTGGAGTTTCTTGATCTCTTTGTAGATTCTGGTTATTAACCCTTAATCTGTTGCATAGTTTGCAAATATTTTTCCCATTCTGTCGGTTGTCTCTTCACTCTCCTGACTGTTTCTTTTGCAGTACAGAAACTTCTCAATTTGATGCAATCCCAATAGTTGATTTTGGCTTTGACTCTCTGTGCCTCCCGGGTCTTTTCCAGAATTCTTTGCCTGTGCCAATATCTTGAAGGGTTTCTCCAATGTTCTCTAATAACTTGATGGTGTCAGGTTGTAGATTAGGTCTTTAATCCATGTTGAGTGGATTTTTGTGTAAGGTGTAAGGTAGGGGTCTTGCTTCATGCTTCTGCACATGGAAATCCAGTTTTCCCAGCACCATTTATTGAATAGACTGTCCTTGCTCCAGGAATTGGTTTTAGATCCTTGATCAAATATAAGTTGGCTGTAGATGTTTGGGTTGATTTCTGGTGTTTCTATTCTGTTCCATTGGTCTATCCATCTGTTTCTGTACCAGTACCATGCTGTTTTGATTACAACTGCCCTGTAGTATATCCTGAAATCTGGTATTGTGATGCCTCCGGCTTTGTTTTTGTTGTACAAGATTGCTTTAGCTATTCGAGGTCTCTTGTGCCTCCATATAAATTTCAGCACAGTTTTTTTCCAGATCTGAGAAGAAGGTCTTCGGTATCTTGATTGGTGCTGCATTGCATCTATAAATTGCTTTTGGGAGAATGGACATTTTGATGATATTGATTCTTCCATTCCTTGAGCATGGAAGATTTTTCCATTTCTTGGTATCCTCTTCTATTTCTTTCTTTAAGGTTTTGTAATTTTCATCGTAGAGATCTTGAACGTCCTTGGTTAAATTTATTCCAAGGTATTTGATTGTTTTTGTAGCTATTGTGAATGGGATTGATCTTAGAAGTTCTTCCTCAGCCATGGCATTGTCTGTGTATACAAAGGCTGTTGATTTTTGTGCATTGATTTTATACCCTGCTACTTTGCCAAAATCTTCTATGAGTTCCAATAGTCAAATGTCATCTGCAAAGAGGGACAGTTTGAGTTCTTCCTTCCCAATTTGTATCCCTTTAATTTCTTTTTCTTGCCTAATAGCTCTGGCTAAAACTTCCAGAACTATATTGAATAGCAGTGGTGAGAGTGGACATCCCTGTCTGGTACCAGATCTCAGTGGAAATGCTTCCAGCTTTTCCTCATTCAATATGATGTTGGCTGTGGGTTTTTCATAGATTGCTTTGATTGTATTGAGGAATGTTCCTTCCAAACCTAGTTTGCTTACAGTTTTCATCATGAACGGGTGTTGTATTTTATCAAATGCTTTCTCTGCATCTATTGAGATAATCATATGGTTTTTCTTCTGCAGTCTGTTAATGTGGTGTATCACATTGATTGTCTTGCGCACACTGAACCATCACTGCATACCAGGGATAAATCCCACTTGGTTTGGGTGGATGATCTTTCTGATGTGTTGTTGCATTCTATTGGCGAGAATTTTATTGAGGATTTTTGCATCTATGTTCATCAGGGATATTGGTCTGTAATTCTCTTTCAATGCTGCATCTTTTACCGGCTTAGGAATTAAGGTGACGCTGGCTTCATAGAAAGAGTTTGGGAGGACTTTCTCTTTTTCGATTGTTCTGAATAGTTTGAGAAGAATTGGAGTTAGTTCTTCTTTAAATGTCTGGTAGAATTCAGCAGTGAATCCCTCTGGTCCTGGGCTTTTCTTTGTTGGGAGGGCCTTTATTACTGTTTGAATTTTTGCCTCAGTTATGGGTCTGTTTAGGTTTTCGATGTCTTCCTGGTTCAATTTAGGTGGGTTGCATGTGTCCAGGAATCTATCCATTTCTGATAGGTTTTCCTGTTTGCTGGCATATAAGTCCTTGTAGTTATTTCTGATGATTCTTTTTATTTCTGTGGTGTCTGTTGTTACATTTCCTTTTTCATCTCTGATTTTATTGATTTGGGTCTTTTCTCTTCTTTTTTTAGTTAGTTGGGCCAATGGGGTGTCAATTTTGTTTATTTTTTCAAAAAACCAGCTCCTCGTTTGGCTTATTTTTGTAATGTTTTTTGGATTCAGTCCTGTTGATTTCTTCTCTGATTTTAATTATTTTTCTTCTCCTACTAGATTTGGGTCTGGTTTGCTGTAGGTTTTCTAGATCCTTGAGGTGAATTGAAAGCTCATCTATGTGGTGCCTTTCCAATTTCTTGATGCAGGCACCTATTGATATAAACTTTCCTCTCTACACTGCTTTTGCTGCGTCCCATAAGTTTTGGTATGTTGTGCTGTTATCCTCATTTACTTCCAGAAAGTTTTTGATTTCTCTTTTGATTTCTTCTATGACCCATTGTTCATTCAGGAGCATGTTGTTCAGTCTCCATGTGTTTGCATATGCTCTAGGGATTCCTGAGTTGCTAATTTCCAACTTCATTCCTTTATGGTCTGAGAAGCTGCATGGTATGATTCTAATTCTTTTGAATTTGCTGAGACTTGCTTTATGGCCTAGTATGTGGTCAATCCTAGAGAAGCTTCCATGTACTGCTGAGAAGAATGTAAATGCTTTCTGTGTAGGATGAAAAGTTCTGTATATATCTGTTAGATCCATTTGGGCTATAGTGTTGTTTAAATCTACTGTATCCTTGTTGATCTTCTGTCCTATTGATCTGTCTATTTCTGAGAGTGGAGTATTGAAGTCCCCCAGTACTACTGTATTGTGGTCTAAGTCTCCCTTTAAGTCCCTCAACAAATCTTTTAAATAAACCGGTGCCCTGTAGTTAGGTGCATATACATTGATAATTGTTATATCTTCTTGTTGTATTGATCCCTTAATCATTATATAGTGTCCCTCTTTGTCTCTCTTAACAGTTTTTGTGGTAAAGTTTATGTTGTCCGATATTAAGATGGCTACGCCCACTCTTTTTTCATTTCTGTTGGCATGGTATATCTTTTTCCAGCCTTTCACTTTCAGTCTGTATGGATCTTTGTTGGAAAGATGTGTTTCTTGTAAGCAGCCAATAGATGGGTTTTGTTCCTTAACCCAATCAGCCAATCGGTGTCTTTTAACTGGACAGTTCAGGCCATTCACGTTCAATGTGACTAATGATAAGTGGTAACTTTGCCCTGCCATTTGCCAAAGATAAGTTCTAATATATGCTTTGAATTCCCTGTGATCTTTTGCTGTGAGGTTTCCTTCCTTGGTTTCCTTCCTTTACCTTCTTTCATATTGATGACCGTGTTTCTGTGTTTCTGTGTGTAACACATCTTTAAACATCTTTTGCAGGGCTGGATGAGTGGCGACAAATTCTTTCAATTTCTGTTTGCTATGAAAAGTCTTTATTTCACCTTCATTCAAAAAGGATAGCTTTGCAGGATATAATATTCTGGGCTGGCAGTTTTTCTCTCTTAGTACCTGGGCTATATCACGCCATTCCCTCCTAGCTTGTAGGGTTTCTGATGAGAAGTCAGCTGTGAGTCTGATTGGAGAGCCTCTCAGAGTAATCTGACGTTTCTTTCTTGCACATTTTAGGATCTTTTCTTTATGTTTCACTGTGGAGAGTTTAATTACAACGTGTCGTGGTGTGGATCGCTTTTAGTTGTGTTTATTAGGGGTTCTGTGAGCTTCCTGTACTAGGATTTCTCTGTCCTTCTCCAAACCTGGGAAATTTTCTGCTAGTATCTCACTAAAAAGGCCTTCTAATCCTTTCTCCCTCTCCATGCCTTCAGGAACTCCTAGAACCCGAATGTTGGGTTTTTTAATAGTATCCTGAAGATTCCTGACAATATGTTTTAGATTTCTAATTTCCTCGTCTTTTCTTTGGTCTGACTGTATCCTTTCCTGTTCTCTGTCTTCTAAGTCTGATATTCTCTCTTCTGCTTCACCCATTCTGTTTGTAAGGATCTCTATTGTGTTTTTCATTTGATCTATTGAATTCTTCACTTCATTATGATTTCTCGTCACTATCACAGTTTACTGTTGTACTAGTTGTTTCGTTTCATTTTGATTCCTCCTTAATATTTCATTTTCACGAGAGAGATTTTCTATCTTGTCCATTAAGGATTTCTGTAGTTCAAGAATTTGTTTTTGAGAACTTCTTAATGTTCTTATCAATTTTTTGAGATCTGCTTCTTGCATTTCTTCTATCTCATCATGTTCATAATCTTGAATTGGGGTGTCTTTTACATTTTGGGGGTGTCATGGTGACTTCCTTGTTTTTATTACCTCGGTTTTTGCGTTTGTTATTTGGCATATTGGAGATATTTGGTTTCTTCACTGTGGTGCTTTTTCTTGTTATACTATGACTCCAGATTAAGTGGACTGTCTGTTTTTGATGGAGCCTTAGAGGCTTGAGATGGGTGTGGCCTGAGAGCTCTGTTTGGTGTGCCAAAGGTGACACTCCCAGGTTAGGCGTGGTAGATCTCTCTCTCTCTCTCTCTTTCTTTTTTTGATTCAAAAGGGAAGTAATTCTGCACAGCTGAATGAAGTTGGAGGTAGTTAGCAGGCAAATGATATACCCACAGGAGCCAGAGATCGGAAGCTCTTTCCCAAGGACCACACAGGGAATCTGTTCGGCCCTCAGAGTGGGCTCAAATTCTCCTTCAGTCTCCCACTGGGTTGCCAAAGTTACGGAATTGTAGCGTCTCTGGAGAGTACTCACGTGAATTCCGTGAGTTCTCTTCCCCACTGTCTCTTTTTTCACAGTCTCAGTTCAGTAGCACCACAAATTTACTAGGTCCTAATCTCCTGTTAATTCGCCCCACCCAGAGTCAGGTTTTTCTGCTAGGCTCTGGGCCGGTGCAGACCTGAGGTCGCTCTGCTTATGACGTATGTCCAAGATGGCGCCTGCTCTTTGTCTTGCTCGCCTTTGAGAGGTGAGCGGAGAGAGAGAAACCCGTGTCCATACCAGTCACCTTTTTTTCCCCTCTCTCTCTCTTCCAGTTAGCCTGGTGAACTTTCCCCCCCCGGGGGTCGTTCCCTCTAGTCTCCTCTCTCCGCTTGCCTGCCGGTATCTCGGGCTATTGAGGTTCGGCTCACCTCGCGTTCCAGCGCTGGTGTGTTGAGTCTGCCGCTGGTGTCCCGAACTGTGGGCTCCCACACTCTCCACGCAGGTCCACTGTGAATCACGCGTTCCGGAAGAGTTTCTTCTGCTGTTTCCTCCCCTAGTCTTCCTTGAAACTGCAGTATCTCCACTTTTATTAAACTGTCTCTCCCCGGACTATCAGTGTGCCCCCTTCCTATTCCGCCATTTTGCCTCCTCTCAAAAGTCCATTTTTCTATGTAATCATTTTCTCTTCAGCTGTATATAATTTGCTGATAATCCATGCAGTGAGATTTAAACATTTTAATGATTATATATTTGTAGTATTTAAAAATCATTTATTATCATAAGGTCATCTTTCAGTATGATTGTATTTCTTTTATCTTTGTAATGTGAAAATACTTAATTTAAAATATCAGATTATTCTATTTTGTAAAGATTTTTTTGAAGGTAGAGTATGCTCTTTTACCCCATTTGCTATGTCTGTAGATCCTCACTTAAAGTACTTGTATGATTTATAAACTTTGGAAATTAATCTTTAGTAGGAATATGTTTTTCTATGAGAATCGCATGTATTTTAGAAATATAACTGGAGGTGAGTTTTGCATTTGTTTTTGTTTTATATTCCAGGAGTCCCACTGTTCTGAGGCCAGTGTTTTTTTATTTTTGATTGTTACTTCTTCGTTTGATATATTATTGTAGCTTAAAGGGAATATTAATGTAAAATTTCCATTTGTTTTGAGAAATATTCAGACACTATATAAAAGTATAAAGAAATGAATGAATCACCTATAGTTAGCTATACTTAGTAATAATATCATACAGAAGCTATAATATTTTGAAGTATATTGTTCCAAATATTTAAATTCACATGTATATGAGTACAAACATGTGACCACATACACCCGTAGTTATCTGGTTGATGTATGTGATTATTTTTATTTTGTTTTAAATGCTCTTGGGCTGCAACTGACTTTTATTCTTTAAAACATTAATTCAATGTTGAAATTATTTACTGTGACATTTTTAGTTATGAAATGTCATGTCAAATGATCCTAATATGACACAGAAACAGAGAATGAAGATTCAGAGTTATAGCAATTAAGATCTAAGAGACCTTTGAGAACATCAAATCCTCTAAAACCCTAGCTGGCAGACAGGTGACCATTCTTTCTGCTGTTCATATTGTTACATTTTATGCAAACTTATAAATAAAATAAACTGATATTGAAGATATAACTATGTTCTTTAGAAGATGAAATTTCATTCATAAACTTACTTTATCCATAATCCAGATTTTTGTTTTGTTGTATTTTACCTTCAAAGGATCTTCCAGAGTTCATGGTCTATTCATAGATTCATACATAGATAGCATTTCATGTGTTGGCAGGTCAATTTGTACCCACAATTTTGTGCAGGTTTATAAGGAAGTTCTCTAACACAGTGCATTTCTAGGAGATGTCTTAATAATGGAGGCAATACAGTATTTCTTTAGGTGTAATTGAACTCAGAGGTAAATTTAGAATTGTAACTAAAATTCTGTTGAAGTTACCTAAAATGAAGAGGAAAAGAAAGAAAAAAATTGAGAAGAATGCACCAGCAGGGACAAAAAGTGGCTACAGTTTTGAAAAGAATTCATTTCTGTTTCTCTGTGGGCATCCAAGTGTGGGTGGGTCTCAATTCTGGAGTTATTGTAAATAAATTAAGTGTAAAGCAATCACAGATTTTTTTCCTCTTAGTGCTCTAAATTACTTTAGGTGTCAAGCTGAGAAACCTGTGGGGATTTCAGCAACAGCACACTGTTTCACAGTATAGTTTTTTAAAAGCAGAGTCAGAAACAATCCAAATAATTCTATTTACATTTGAATTAAATTCCTCAGGCATTTTCTGGATTTTATTAGTAATTCAACATGAAGCCTAGTATTAGAAGATAGCTAATAATTACAAAAGAAAGAGAGGTGGAAGAGAAAAGGGGCACTGAATTCAAAATGCAGAATTTGGCTAAAGTAGTTACTTTTTTGTGACTACAGAGAGGTGGATCAAATTTTAATTTCAAAGTAATTTTCTATGGTTTATCATATTTTTTTTGCACTGTACTAATTGCTCCATTGCAGAAGTTACATAAGTTACATCAGTGGAGTGGTGGTTTTTTTTTTTTTTTTTTTTCCCAGCAGAGTGGACAGTGAGAGAGAGAGAGAGAGAGACAGAGAGAAAGGTTTTCCTTTACCGTTGGTTCACCCTCCAATGGCCGCTGTGGCTGGTGTGATGTGGCAGGCGCACCGCGCTGATCCGAAGCCAGGAGCCAGGTGCTTCTCCTGGTCTCCCATGCGGGTGCAGGGCCCAAGGACTTGGGCCATCCTCTACTGCACTCCCAGACCACAGCAGAGAGCTGGCCTGGAAGGGGGGCAACCGGGACAGAATCCGGCGCCCCGACCAGGGCTAGAACCCGGTATGCAGGCGCCACAGGTGGAGGATTAGCCTATTGAGCCGCGGCACCAGCCCATACATCAGTGGAGTTCTGTAACCCATTTCAAAGCATTTGTAGGTAGTTTCTAAGTCATTTGCAGGCCCAAGTTTTGTATAGCCTATTAGTATGTATTATAATAGCTATTTATTAAAGATAAAACATATATAAACAAAGATGTACATTATCTGTAATACATTGGGTAAGTTAACTTGTCAAGGCCCAGGTGTAAATTGAGGACATAGATTAAATTATATCTAATGTTCTTTCCAGGTCTAAGTTCTATGAGGTCAGTAAAAATGAGACAAGTAACAAAGTATATAATTGTAATATATATATTTATAATTGTAATATTACAATTATGTAATTGTAATTTAAAGCCATTATTACATAGGTGTTGTAGGGCAGAAAACAGGTGACTCTTTTCCTTCTTCATCAAAGGGTCATAGCCAACAGTCCTTTAACAGAAGATAGGTTTCTAAAATAAAAGCATAGACATTTATTTAATCAAAATGTTATGAGACAAAGGTGTGGGGGGGAAACTGAGATGGAGACAGCCGTACAGAAATGTGATTGGACAAAAAGGACATGAGCTAATCCAAATTGACTGAGTGGGAAAACCCAATAGGGCTTGTCAATTCAGATTCTTGCTGGCCCTCAATTGTGGCGTTTATTCCTTCCAAGTCTGGGGCAGGTCTTTTCTAGCAATAGAGTCTTGATTTCTTTATGTCTAGTTATTACACAGCAAGGTGGGGGAAGATTAGAGTAATATTTTTAGGTGTTTTTTTTTACCTGAATTTGAGAGAAAGAATTTCAAATTTCTTTGACTTGACTTGAGGACAGCATGAGTGGTCAGAAACAGGACAGCAGGAGATTAGGAGAGACTTTGCTTTTGAAGCCACCATTTTGGGATGTGTTTTTCTGAACCCTGATAGTATTAATTATATAATTTCTATTCAGATTAACAGTTAGATGAGTAATAATTTATATTTATGAATATAATGTGTGATTATGTCATTACTTTGCTTTTTGCCATGTTCATAGGTTAAAGTAAACCTACTCAGCAGGGAGCAGAAGCTGATGTGGCATAGTGGGAAAAGGTGCCCTTGCCACACTGGCTTCTCACATTACAGCACTGATTTGAGTCCAGGCTGCTCTGATTCCAATGCCGGTCACTGCTAATGCACTTGGGAAAGCAGTGGAAGGTGATTCAAGTACTTACGTGCCTGCTACGCATGTGGGAGACCATGGTGGAGTTCCTGTCTCCTGGCTTCAGCCTGGACCAGCCCTGGCTCTTGAAGTCATTTTCAGGAGTGAGCCAGCAGATGGAAAAAATCTGTTTCTCCTTCTCTGTCACTCTGCTTTTCAATAAATAAAATAAATCTTTTAAAAACGTCATCAGGATGACCAGTTAGAGCAATTATGCTTTTTATAATACAGGCTTAACTTCTATTCTTGTCTTATAACTTGTTATCCTTGTACAGAGTCATCAAATTATTTTTCAGTGGTTACTTATAATTTTTTGCATATTTATTACTACTTTCATTTTTATAATTTAATAATTTTTAAATTTATGTAAGGTAAATAAATTTCATGTATTTCCTATATGATTTAGGAGCATAGTGATACTTCTCACCCTATCCTCCTTCCTGCCCATGCTCCCACCTTGTCTCCTCCTTCTTTCCTGTCTTAATCATCCTGTTAATTTTTACAATGACATACTTTGTTTCTTTTATAATCATAAGCTTAACACTCCACTAAGTAAGGAATTCAGCAGATAGTAAGGAAAAAGCCCCAAAAGACTGTTCCTCAATAGTAGAGACAAGGGCTGCAATGAATAATCAAATCCAAAGGTCAATTTCACTTATATGCATTACTTTTTTGTACTCTTAGTTACCAGAGATAAGTGTAAACATATGTTATTTGTATATTTGGGACTGGCTTATTACACTTAGTATAATCATTTCCAGTTGCATCTATTTTGTTACAAAAGACAAGATTTCATTCTTTTTATGGCTGAGTAGTATTCCATGGTGTATGTATACTATATTTTCTTTATCCAGTCATCGGTTGATGAACATCTGAGTTGATTTCTTAGCTATTGTAAATTGAGCTGCAATAAACATGGCAGTACAGAACTCTCATATATGCTGATTTTGTTTCATGTGGGTAAATTCCAAGGAGTGAGATGGCTGCATCATATAGTAAGTCTGTTTTCAGATTTCTGAGGAATTTCCATAATGTCAATTTAGATACAATTAGCATGTCATAAGAGTTACACTTTTAAAAATATTTTTTTTGACAGGCAGAGTGAACAGTGAGAGAGAGAGACAGAGAGAAAGGTCTTCCTTTTTGCCGTTGGTTCACCCTCCAATGGCTGCCTTGACTGGTGCGCTGTGGCCGGCGCATTGCGCTGATCCGAAGCCAGGAGCCAGGTGCTTCTCCTGGTCTCCCATGCGGGTGCAGGGCCCAAGCACTTGGGCCATCCTCCACTGTACTCCCGGGCCACAGCAGTACTTTTAAAAATATTTATGTGAGAGGCAGAGAAGCAGAGAGACAATGAGAGAGACAGAGAGCTAGCCAAAGCTCTGATTCATTTGTTCACTCTCCAAATGCCTACAGCAGCCAAGGAGTGACAGGAACCCAACTACTTGAGCCATCATCTGCTACCTCCCAGGGGGTGCATGAATTGGAAATTGGATTTAGAACTGAAACTGGAACTTGAACCAAGGCACTCTGATATACAATGCAGTAATCTTAACCATTAGGCCACATCCCTACCAAAAGAGTTACCCTTTTAAAACTTTTTGTTGAATGGCTATTGGTATATTCACAAAGTTGTACAGTTATCATTATCTAGTTCCAGGTCATTTTCATAACCTCCAAAAGAAACCTATATTTATTGACAGTCACTCTCTCTTTCTTTTTAAAAAGATTTATTTATTTATTTGAAAGTCAGAGTTACACAGAGAGAGGGGAGGCAGAGAGAGATAGAGAGAGGTCTTCCATCTGTTGGTTCACTCCCCAATTGGCTGAAACGAACAAAGCTGTGCTGATCCCAAGCCAGGAGCTAGAACCTTCCTCCAGGTTTCCCACATGAGTGCAGGGGCCCAAGGACTTATTGCTTTCCCAGGCCACAGCAGAGAGCTGGATTAGAAGTGGAGCAACCAGGACTTGAACCACCACTGCCCGTATGGGATGCTGGCACTGCAGGTGGCAGCTTTACCCACTTTGCCACAGTGCCAGTCCCATGCCACTCTATTTCTCCTTCTCTCTAGCATCTGGAAACAATTTTTTTAAAAAAGATTATTTATTTGAAAGGCAGAGAGTTACAAAAAGGCAGAGAGAGAGAGAGAGAGAGAGAGAGAGAGACAGGTCTTCCATCTGCTGATTTCCTCCCTAAATGGCTGCAACAGTCGGGGCAGTGCCAGAGCCAGGAGTCAGAAGCTTCTTCTGGGTCTCCCATGCAGGTGCACAGGTCCAAGTACTTGTGCCAACCTCTACTACTTTCCCATACTACTTTCCTGGGCCATAGCGGAGAGCTGCATCAGAAGTGGAGCATCCAGGACTTGAATCAGCACCCATATAGGATGCTGGCACTGCAGGCAATGGCTTTACCTGCTATGCTACAGCACTGGCCCTCTGGAAACTAATAATATACTTTCTGACCCTATGGATTTGTCAATTTTTGGATATTTTATATAAAAAGAATTTTATGTTGCCTTTTATAACTGGCTGCTTTCGCTTGACATGTTTTCAAAGATTCACCTGTGTTGATGTATGCACTAATGCTTTGTTCATTTTTCTGACCAAATACCATTTTATCATATGAATATCATAATCCTTATTTAGCTATTCAGCAGTTGATGGAAATTTGAGTAGTGTCTATTTTTGATTATTATGAACAATGTTGCTGTGAACGTTCATGTACAGGTTTTTTGTGTGGACATTCTTTTCATTTTTCTTGTGGATGTATTAGCAGTAATTCAAATGGTAACTCTGTGTTTAACGTTTTTGAAGAACTGCTAAACTGTTTTCCAACATAATTATACCAATTGGCAATTACACCAATGATATATGTGAATTCCAGTTTCTACATATTTAATTTGTTAAATATGAAATTAAAAACATCTCTTTTCATTCCTGCAGTTTACCAAACACAAATAATTAAGAGCAAACCACTTTACCCTGGAGTCATATTCCTCGAGTTTGATACCCTGAGTCTTAAAATTATAACTAGTTGACTTTGAGAAAGTTTTCAACACTTACATTCTTTAGTTTTTAATCTATAAAATAGGAAATATTTTATAACATGTTTCTTTTAGGGCTATAGTAAAATTTAATAGAATGTGCTCAATATATTCTTTAATATACCATTGTTATCAACCCCAGTGTAAAAAAGAAGCCTTCTTTTTCTTTTTTTTATTTAGTAAATATAAATTTCCAAAGTACAGTTTGTGGATTACAATGCCCCCCCCCCACATAATTTCCCTCCCACTCGCACCCCTCCCATCTCCCACTCCCTCTCCCATTACATTCACATCAAGATTCATTTTCAATTACCTGTATATACAGAAGATCGATTTAGTATATATTAAGTAAAGATTTCATCAGTTTGCACCCACACAGAAACACAAAGTGTAAACTCCTGTGTGAGTACTAGTTATAGCATTACTTCACATTGGACAACACATTAAGGACAGATCCCACATGAGAAGTAAGTATACACTGACTCCTGTTGTTGACTTAACAACCTGACACTCTTGTTTATGCCGTTGGTAATCTCCCTAGGCTCTAGTCATGAGTTTCCAAGGCTATGGAAGCCTCTTGAGTTTGCTGACTTCGATCTTATTCCAACAGGGTCATAGTCAAAGTGGAAGTGCTCTCCTCCCTTCAGAGAAAGGTACCTCCTTCTTTGATGACCTGTTCTTTCCACTGGGATCTCACTCATACAGGTCTTTCATTTAGGTCTTTTTTTTTTTTTTCCCAGGGTGTCTTGCTTTTCATGACTAAAATACTCTCATGGGCTCTTCAGCCAGATCTGAATCCTTAAGGGCTGATTGTGAGGCCAGAGTGCTATTTAGGACATCTGCCATTCTATGAGTCTGCTGTGTATCCAACTTCCCATGTTGGATCGTTCTCTCCCTTTTTGATTCTATCAGTTAGTGTTAGCAGACACTAGTCTTTTTTTTTATTTTTTTTTTATTTTTGACAGGCAGAGTGGACAGTGAGAGAGAGAGACAGAGAGAGAAAGGTCTTCCTTTGCCGTTGGTTCACCCTCCAATGGCCGCCGCTGCAGCGGGCGCACTGCGCTGATCCGATGGCAGGAGCCAGGATCCAGGTGCTTTTCCTGGTCTCCCATGGGGTGCAGGGCTCAAGCACCTGGGCCATCCTCCACTGCACTCCCTGGCCATAGCAGAGAGCTGGCCTGGAAGAGGGGCAACCGGGACAGAATCCGGCGCCCCAACCGGGACTAGAACCCGGTGTGCCGGCGCCGCAAGGTGGAGGATTAGCCTATTGAGCCACGGCGCCGGCTAGCAGACACTAGTCTTGTTTGTGTGATCCCTTTGACTCTTAGACCTATGAGTGTGATCAATTGTGAACTGAAATTGATCACTAGAAGTCTTCTTTTTCAGTTTCATCTCATTATATGTCTCTTCCCATCCCTACACCTCCATAAAACCCAATTCAGTCACAATCTCACTTCTTTACCTTTATGCCTTCCCTCATACATAATCCTACTTTTCTTCCGATCCAAAGACAGGCTCAGAGCAAGTGGCCTTCCTGCTGGATCTTTTACTTCTAGCATCTTAAGGGCCTCATTGCTCATTTAAAATCCCCTTTAGAAACAGTCACAGTCCACTTTTGTTTACTCTGTTGGTCTGAGAGTTCTTAGGAGAGAGGCTGAGATTTTTTAGATGAGATTCATTCTTGAATGCTCTAAAGTGCTGTCACAAAGCAGATACTACAAAAGAAGTGTTGAATTAAATGCTGACATGGGTAGTGAAGTTTTAGGAATCAGGGATGGCAATTCTTACTTTTCTAAATAACCAAAGCTCAGTCTTGCCTGGTGTTCCTGGACTAATAACCTGCTGATCTTCAGGCTGCAACACTTGAAAGAGCCTCTCCGACAAGTATTAAGTATGCTGCTTGCTTTGAAACCCAAGATAATGGAGTAGCAGCAGTATCATCATTTTAGCAATTCTCTTAAAATTTGGCAATATTTTAAATATTTAAAATAAATATACTAATTTCATACCTTTGGTTTTTAAAATAACTGCCTTAATTTTATAAATATTCTCAATATTAAGAAAAAAGAATAATGTAGCAATGCCTTATATTAAGAGTTATTTTTATAAGAGATCTTCATAAAGTTCACAGAGAATGCATATTATGAAAAAGCTATGTGTGGATTTCAACCTTTTTGCACTCAAGCAAACTTATCTTTTACTTTAATTCTACATGAACTTTTTGAAGAATACTTGTATTTTAATGAAGTGTAAAAATAAATCCTTATATAATTAAAATTGTTTTATATGTTACAGGAGTAAGGAGAGAGCAGGAGGTCTCTGAGTTTTCCCCTAAAAGTTTCTCACTCAAGGAATCAAGTTTAGAGAATTCTTAAAAGACCATGTCTGTGAATGTATTTTTAAAGTAGTGATGTATGATAGCTTTATAATGCACTGAGGGACAAAGCATTTGATACTACTTTTAACATGTAACCACAGCTAAATAAATTCAGGAAAGTTGATCTTGGCAATGAAATGTTGAGGCCCACAAAGGAAGTGTGAGAATGGTAGCTTGAAACAAAGCAGAGCCACAGCAAACTTTGTAGAGTCCAGAATATATACTTTAAAAATTACACATATACTATTTGAGAGAGTGGGCTTTCTCATCCACTGGTTCACTCCCCAAATATCTGCAATGACTGGGTTTGAAGCTGGGAGGAAAGAATTCAATCCGGGTCTTCTTGGGTAGCAGGAACCAATTACTTGAGCCATCACTGCTGCCTAGAGTCAGGTTCTGCAGGTTGGTATGAAACTCAGGCAATTTAATGTGGGAGGTGAGTGTCTTAACTGCCAGACCTGACATCATCCCCTAGAATACTTTTAAAGATAGTCAAGTTCAAGGACTGTGCTGGCCTACATGGAGAATCTCTGTGACAGAGACCCCACTTGAAGGAAGTGGCCATCAAAGAAGGAAGTACTTTTTCTCTGAAGGGAGGAGAGAACTTCCACTTTGCTTATGACCTTGTCTAAATATTGACGGAGTTTGTGGATTCAAAAGGCTTTCATAGCCTTGGAAGCTCATGTCAAGAACCTTGAGTAATTACTGATGCCATGCATCAGAGTGTTGTTAAATTAATAGCAGGAGTCACTATGTACTTACTCCCCATGCAAGACTTCTGTCCTCCATGAGTTGTACTATGAGAATTAACTGTACAACTTGTTCTCAGTTTTTTTTGTGTATGTATACAAATTGTTAAAATCTTTACTTAATATAGAGTTGGTCTTCTGTGTATAAATTTTATTGAAAAATCTCTTTCTCTCTTTCTCACTGTCTGTCAAAAAAAAAAGGGGGGGGGGCCGGCGCCGTGGCTCACTTGGTTAATGTTCCACCTGTGGCGCCGGTATCCCATATGGGTGCCGGGTTCTAGTCCTGGTTGCTCCTCTTCCAGTCCAGCTCTCTGTTGTAGCCCAGGAAGGCAGTGGAGGATGGCCCAAGTGCTTGGGCTCCTGTACCCGCATGGGAGACATGGAGGAAGCATCTGACTCCTGGCTTCAGATTGGTGTAGCTCTGATTGCTAGTGGACATTTGGGGGTGAGCCAACAGAAGGAAGACCTTTCTCTCTGTCTCTCTCTCACTGTCTAACTCTATCTGTCAAATAATAAAAAAAATTTTATTGAAAATGAATCTTAATGGCGAATGGGACTGCAAATGGGAGAGGAAGGAGGAGGTGGGGTGGAAGGGCAGGTATGGTGGGAATAATACTATATTCCCACAGTTGTACTCTGAAGTTAGTACTCATTAAATAAAATGTTTCTTTGGGAAAAAATGAGCTCAGGAGGCTAGCGTTGAGACAGTGGGTTAAGCCACACTTCTGACACAGCCATGTTGGAATGCTGGTTTGAGTACTGGCTGCTTTTCTTCAAATATAGCTCTTGCTAATGTGCCTGGGAAGAATGATTCAGTTTTCAAGCACCTTTTCAGAGCATGGAGGTGAGTAAGGCTGAGAAATATGGAAATAAGATTGTTGGGAGAGAGGATTTGGTGTCATTAGACCAGGGGAAAGAAGCTGGTATAAGGAAACCAGACTGCTGCTTTGGATGGGTGTCTGAGTAGAATGGTACCTCTGGTAACATACATGTCTGACTGACTGACATCTGCCATTCTTGTAGTGTGTGTGTTTCTGGTGAGAATAGTACTTTGCATGAAAGTCCTGGGCATGATTTATTTTTATTCAAAATGATCATGACCTTTTGATTCATATTTATTATTATTTGTATTTCCCACTAGAACGGTGAATATATTGTTTAGTGTTTTGTTCTTTGCTATATATACAGTACCATGAACACTCTAGCATGTAACACACATTCAGAAAATACTGATTAAATGATTGTTGAACTTATGATTTTAAGTGTTGTGAGTGGATGTTTTAAAGATCACTTAGGATGTACATATTACTGTTTGACATAAAAGTATGGAGTATGTCTTGCATAGTTAAATTATTATTATTCCATGAGATGAGTGGTTGAAAGTATGGGCTCCAAATTAATTTTATTGGGCTTGAATTCTGGCTCTGCTATAAGTGTGTGTCCTTCTGGAAGTTACTTAACCTCTCTAAATCTCTATTTCCTTGCTGTAAATTGAGAGGATGATTACATTCCTTACTTCATGGTGTCACTGTGAGGACTAAATGAGATAGTACATGTAATGTACTTAGCATAGTGACTGGCATATCATTGGTGTGTATTTAACTTTGAGCTGTTATTATTCTGAAGTATATTCCATGGGGCATGGGCATTTGGCAGAGCAGTTAAGATGGCAGTTGGGATGCCTGCATTGCATATTGGAATACCTGCTGCAAGTTCTGGCTCCTTTGCTTTTGATCCAACTTCCTTATACTGTGTACCTTTGGAGGCAGCAGATATTGGTACAAGTATTAGGATTCCTGCCACCTGCCTGAGAGACCCAGATTGAGTTCAGGCTCCAGGCCTCAGCTTGGCCCAGTCCTGGCTATTGTAGGCATTTGGGGAGTGAACCAGCAGATAGAGGTTCTCTGTAACTCTCTGTCTCCTCTCTCTGCTTTTCAAATAAAATAAATAAATGTTAAAAAAAGTTCCCATGAACACTTTATAAAGGGGATAAAAGAGTAATGGAATATGTCAATTGTTCATATTCCATGAAAGTAATCACATGGGGTAAGTTTTTGTATAAAATTATGGAATACAAGTGTTATAAAATAACTAAATAATTCATCCCTGATATAAACAGGATTGGTAGTTTAGAAGCAGCCTTTTCATTCATAATGCTGAGTGTTTGAATATCTTTTATAGTTTTAGTGTCAAAATAATTTTCGACTTTAATTTTGCAAAATTATGTAAGCTTGTCCATTGAAGCATTACTTCGGGATCATATATTTGAGGTATTCACTGTAGATTCTAAATTAATATCTAACTAAAATTGCTATAGAAAGTGAACATCATACTGGATTTACAAGCACATTGATGTTAGTTTTTAACATTTCATATTTATTAAATATAATTATAGCTACCTGAACACTTCACAATAAAACATAGTCCAAATATTCATCCTTCCTTCATATTAAGAAAAATGTTTATTTTGAAGACTGCTCTGTGACTACAGATCCTTGCTAAAATGTTGTGTTTAAAGTATATGCATGGCAACTTCTCCACTAAGAATCTTTTTTTTATTTTTGACAGGCAGAGTGGACAGTGAGAGAGAGAGAGAGAGACAGAGAGAAAGGTCTTCCTTTGCTGTTGGTTCACCCTCAAATGGCCACCGTGGCCGGTGCGCTGTGGCTGGTGCACCGCGCTGATCTGATGGCAGGAGCCAGGTACTTATCCTGGTCTCCCATGGGGTGCAGGACCCAAGCACTTGGGCCATCCTCCACTGCACTCCCTGGCCACAGCAGAGAGCTGGCCTGGAAGAGGGGCAACCGGGACAAAATCCGGCGCCCCGACTGGGACTAGAACCCAATGTGCCGGCGCCGCAGGCGGAGGATTAGCCTAGTGAGCCGTGGGGCCGGCTCCACTAAGAATCTTTCAGAGCTTCCCCTTTTCTTCTAAAAAATAGTACAAAAGGGGCCAGTGCTGTGGCTCACTTGGTTAATGTTCCACCTTGAGGCGCCGGCATCCCATGTGGGTGCCAGATTCTGGTCTCGGTTGCTCTTCTTCCAGTCCAGCTCTCTGCTGTGGCCCAGGAGGGCAGTGGAGGATGGCCCGGGTGCTTGGGCCCCTGCACCTGCACGGGAGACCAGGAGGAACCACCTGGCTTCAGATTGGTGTAAATAAATTAAAAAAAAATAGTACAAAATCCTTGGCATAGTGTTTCAGACTTTTATGATCTTGTCTTATTCTGTCTCCCTGCTTAATTTTACCAGTACTTTTTACTCATAGGCTGTCTTGCCTTGTATTTTACCCAAGGTCTTTATTCCATTTTACCTTCTCTCAGTGTACATTATTTTGTCCATCTGGAGACACTTTCTCCCATCTGAATGCCTATAGAATACTTTAACTTGTTTTTCAAAATAATTCGACTTTCATATTTTTAAGCCTTCTTTAACTTTCCTGGTAGAAATCACTGATCTCTGGGAATAGAAGGTTTGACTTTTTTTTTTTTTAAGATTTATTTATTTGAAAGGCAGAGTGACAGAGTCAGAAGGGATGGGGAAGGGAGAGAGATCTTCCTCCATTGATTAACTCCCCAAATTGGCCATAGGAGTTAGAGTAGGCTAGAAACTCCATCTAGGTCTCCCACTTGGGTAGCAGGGGCCCAACTACTTAAGCTGTCATTCACTCCCTTCACAGGTGCATTAGCATAAATCTGTTTGAGAAGTGGAGAATGCTGGACTCAAATCATTAATCCTAGGTGAGATGTGGTTGTCTTAAGCCATGGCATAAAGTGCTGTGTCCAGATGCTTTTCTTATAGTACTTTTCATGGTAGTGAAGGATGAATAGTTGTTATTCCTCATTTCTTTTTATATTTCTACTTTCTATGTATTATTTTAAACACAATTGCTAAATAGATAAAGATTTTGTAATGTCTCTTTCTGTTGCTCAGCTTTATTTTTACATGCTCTTGGTTTCATTGTATATGGATTTACTCTCTGTATTGGCCTGAGGTCTCAAAGTTAGCTAACTCCCTGTACTTGATAACAAAAGAGTTGGATAAGTTATCCCGGGTAAAGGGCTGTTAACCATATTTTTTACACTTAGGAGGTACAAGGAAAATACACTTTTGTTGTATATCTATAATCTTTTAAAATTCTTTGGTGTTAGGATTTCTGGTATGTTAGGTTAGAAATTAGGAAGTGTAGATCCATGTACAGTGAGTGATAAAATGGACTCTGAAGATAATATTTGAAATAATTTTGTGGGCATGGCCATATTCTGATGACAGGAGTTGGTGATAATTTGATTGTTGAAATACAGAAGACTAAAGGTGAAGTCAGAGTTGCAATTTACTTGCTAATTTTTAGCTGGTTCATTCAGTAAAAGAACTGTTTAAACCTAGGTTATTCTAATTTCAAAATGACATCGTGTTTAAAAGAATTACTAAATTAATGGGATATGAATTCTCTTACTATGGACAGAGAACTTAGATGTTTTATGGTGGCAAGAACTTGGGCAAATGCAAGTAGTATATGGTTCTGAACTTCAACCCTGAAGTCAGATGTGCCTGATTAAATGCTTGTTCCAAGGCTTACTAGTTATGTAAATTTCAGCAATCCCTAATAATCACTTGTAGATTTATAAACTTATTAATCTCTAAGACATGGTTTCCTTACCTGAATAACAATAGTATGTGTCTTCACACTTAATTCATAATAACTTGAACATAACAAGTGCTCGAAATGATAGGGATTATTTATTGTTAGTATTAATGCAGTGAAGATCAGGAGTTCATGAATTGACTCTTTAATGAGATAAGTCACATGGTAATACCAGACCCAACTAAATTTGGCATAGAGGATTAAAAAGCTCTATTATTAGTGACAATAAGGTAAGAAGAAAACTACCGGGGCCGGCGCCATGGCTCACTTGGTTAATCCTCCGCCTGCCGCACCGGCATCCCATGTGGGCACCGGGTTCTTGTCCCGGCTGCTCCTCTTCTAGTCCAGCTCTCTGCTGTGGCCCGGGAAGGCGGTGGAGGATGACCTGGGTGCTTGGGCCCCTGTACCCACGTAGGAGACCAGGAGGAAGTACCTGGCTCCAACTTCGGATCAGTGTGGCACCAGCAGTGGCGGCCATTTTGGGGGGGTGAACCAACGGAAGGAGGACCTTTCTCTGTCTCTCTCTCTCTCACTGTCTATAACTCTACCTGTCAAATAAAAAAAAAAAAAAAAAAAAGAAACTACCTAAAAGAAAAAAGAGGAACGTGGAACATTTGAGTTTGCTGTTCCTTCTTTACAATGTTGTTTGTTTTTTTGTGTGAAGAGGATATAACTGTCCTGTTTAGTAGGCTCTCATTCATTTAGGAGAGCTTGTGGAGTTTTATGGATCTTCTATCCACAAGTGTTAATTAGAGTATAGGCTTAGGAGATCTGGTTTGTGATGAGAAAAAGCATGATAATAAATCATTGTCACATTCTAGACATAGTCCAACACAACTGTGGATGTCAAGAAAGAAACAGCATCAACCCTGTTGTTTTAAAATAGTACTAAAAATCTCCATAACTTGCAAAGTGAAAGCCCAATAATTTTGCTGATTAAATTCTGTTTTCCATTTACTTTTCCTAATCAAGTACATTGACTCTGTCTGCTAAATCTTAATACAAGTTGGCTTTTTATAGAACACTAAAAAAATTAAAAAAAGAGGTGAATGGACAGTTTAATTAAGTAAGTAAGCCTACAGTGTTACTCTTCCTTTCTGTTCTGGCATAGGGAAGAATATGTATTTATTCATTGATTTTCCAACTGTATTCAAATGAACTGTTCTGTTCTTTTATGTCTTCTAAATGTTATAGAGTCATATTAACTGCATGTTTTCTGTAAATTTTGAATTTAAAATATAGCACTTGAGTAAGGCCCAGAATTTTAGCTTACTCATATTTGTTTTAGAACAACTGGCAGATACATGTTTACTGATGGTTGAATGGTTGAATGGCTGTGGAGGGTGGAGAGTACATGCATTCAGGAAAATGTGTTTTTCTTTATTGTCTGTGGAAAGCAAATTGATACTTTTATTGTTATTATTCTTTTTTTAAAAGTTATTTATTTATTTTAAAGGCAGTTACAGAGAGGCAGAGAGAGAGGTCGTCCATCTGCTGGTTCACTCCCCAAATGGCTGTAACAGCTGAAGCTAAGCCGATCCAAAGCTAGGAGCCTGGAGCTTCTTCTGGGTTTCCCATGTGGGTGAAGGGGCCCCAAGACTTGGGCCATCCATTGCTGCTTTCCCAGGCGCATTAGCAGGGAGCTGGATCAGAAGTGGTATAGCTGGGACTTGAACTGGTGCCTAAATGGGATGCCAGCACTGTAGGCAGCAGCTTTGCCTGCTATGCCACAGTACCAGCCTCACTTGTTATTATTCTTTTTTTGAAGGTTTTTATTTAATGAATGCAAATTTTCATGTGTACAGTTTTAGGGATATAGTGTTTCTTCCCCCCATATCTGCCTTCCCACCCACACTCCCATCCCAACTCCCACTCCCTCTCCCATTCCATTTTCCAGTAAGATTCATTTTTAATTGACTTTATATACAGAAGACCAACTCTTTATTAAGGAGAGGTTTCAACTATTTGCACCCACACAGATACATGAAGTATAAATTATAGTTTGAAGACAAGTTTTACTATTAATTCTCATAGTACAACTCATCAAGGACAGAGGTCCAGCATGGGGAGCAAGTGTACAGTGACTCCTGTTGTTGATTTAACAATTGACACTCTTATTTATGAGGTCAGTAATCACCCAAGGCTCTTGTCATGAGCTGCCAAGGCTATGGAAGCCTCTTGAGTTCACAAACTCTGTCGGATTTTAGACAGGGCCATATGCAAAGTGGAAGTTCTTTCCTCCCTTCAGAGCAAAGTACATCCTTCTTTGATGGCCCCTTATTTCCACTGGGGTCTCACTCACAGAGATCCTTCATGCAGAACCATTTTTTTAAGATTGTTATTCTATTTATTTGAAAGACAGTTATAGAGAGAGGTAGAGACAGAGAGACGTCTTCCATCTGCTGGTTCACTCCCCAGTTGGCTGCAATGGCCAGAGCTGTGCTAATCCGAAGCCAGGAGCCAAGAGCTGCTTCTTGGTCTCCCATGCGGGTGCAGGGGCCCAAGGATTTGGGACACCCTCTACTGCTTTCCCAGGTCATAGCAGAGAGCTGGATTGGAAGAGGAGCAACCAGGACTAGAACTGGTGCCCGTATGGGATGCTGGTGCTTCAGAGCAGGGCTTTAACCTGCTGTGTCACAGCACTGGCCCCTGTAGAACCATTTTTACTACTATATCTTGGCTTTTCATGCCTGAAATGCTCTCATGGTGTTTTCAGTCAGGCCTTAGGGGCTGATTTTGAGGTCAGAGTGCTGTTTAGGTTGTTTGTCATTCTATGAGTCTGCTGTGTGGAATGCTTGCCATGTTGGAACTTTCTCTCCTTTGTAATTCTATCTATTGTTATTACCATGCACTTGGTCTTATTTATGTCATCCCTTTGACTGATGGTCCTATATATATGATAATTGTTATTATTAAAAGTCCTGTTTAAGAGTACCTTACTCTACCTATCATGGTTCATTTAGAATGTTATTAGTGAGCAATAGCTAAATAGAGTTAAATGGGTATGGACAATTAAAAAATAATGAACATGGCTTAATGTGTATTGTATTTCTTAATTGTGGGTAACAGTTATTGGTTATTTTTCTTTCTGTGAAATTTTATTTTATGTAAGAAACAAAATATGTTTCTGTGAAATGTCCTAATGCTTTTTTTTTCAGATGAGTTGATCTGGTAATAAATGGAGATAGAAGACAGTGTTTTACTTTTTTGGAAAAAAGAAACTGAATGTTTATGTAACATCATACAAAAAAAAATCAGCTCTAGTTACCTTGAGGACCTGACTGTAAATTCAAACTTTAAAATGTTTAGTAAAGAATATTGAAGGGTATCTGTCATTTGAGGCTTATGATGTGAAAGGTTACCTTTTTTTTTTTTTTTAAGATTTATTTATCTGTTTGAAACACAGAGTGACAGAGAGGTTGATACTGGATAAAGAAGGTGATCTTTCATCTGTGAGTTTCCCAAATGGCTGCAACAGCCAGGTTTGGGCCAAGATGAAGCCAGGAGCCTGGGACTCCTTCTGAATCTTCCGTGTTGATAGCAGGGACTCAAGTTCTTGGGTCATCTTCCACTGCTCTCCCAGGCACATTAGCAGGGAACTGGATTAGAAGCAGAGCATCCAGGACTTGAACTAGCACTCTGATATGGGGTGCTGCCATTGCAAGTGGCAGCTTAACTGGCATTGGCCCCATGGAAGGCAATCTTCAGCAAGACACAATGAATGCTTATTATAAAATAAGTGTTTTAAATTATGACTTCCTTTAATAAAAAGGAAGTCTATACCCATTTTCCTTTTAAGAAAAGTAAAGAGAAAGTTGTAAATGAAGAAGTGGCATAAATATGCTGTAGGTAGAGGGAACAATAAATAGACATGTCCCATACCTGGAAAACTCAGAATGAATATTTTAAGAAGTAACAAAAAACCAGGTTGGTTTGAAAGGGCAAAGTGACCAGGAATATGTTTGGAAAGGTATGCAAATGAAGGATAATGAAAGAGCCTTTTTATAATTTTAAGTAGTTTGTATTTTATTTTAAATACACCAAGAAGCTGTGGATAGGTTTTAGGCAAGGAAGAGAAGTGATCACTTTTTCTTGACTAGTCTGGCTGGAATGTATATAATGAATTGTATAATGGGATAAGAGTGGAAGGAACAATGATGATCAGTTATGAGGCTGTTGGGTAGCTCAATATATAAATAAATAGTTGTGACTTACTCTAGGGTGGCAGCTATGCAGAGGTGGACAGACAGAATATATTACTGAAATCAGCTCTGTCAAAGGCAGTCATTTGATGTGACAATGTATGACGAGTGAAAAGTAGATGAAAAGAAAAAAGGAATGTATAGTTTATAGCTTTGAGAAAAGGTAGGCTTGGGTAGGTGGGTGGAATTGTACCCATTATTTATTTCTCCTTTGGCTTGAATAGTTGCTTCAGATTCAACTCTACATCTTAGGCCTTGTGGGATTTTTTTCCCCCTGGAATGCACAAAGAAGGAAGGAAGTGAAGATGAGATAAAGAAGGAAGAAATATCTGTTTAAGGGAGCCATTATAATTTATGAATGTACTTTTTTGGGGTGATACATTGATAAAATAGAAATTCCTATTGTGATCTCTAGCAATTTTTATTTTATATTTTTAAAGTATTTTCCTGTGAACTTCAAAGGGCCACTGACCTATTTCAGTATTACTATGTTTAGTAGTGAACATATAAAATGTTAGGTACACTTAAGAGTAATCAGACATGAATATGGATATCTGCTTTTTATAGGAATGTTAAATCTGTAAGGCAAGTAGTTCACAGTTGTTGTAGTATGTGGGTGTTTTAGAACAAAAGTAATTTCAACATTATCCAGATGAATAGATAATAACAAAAATGAGCTTATTCTAAGAAAGACCTACATTGAACTGGTGACTAGTGAGTGTTTATTTCTTGCTGCATTTCTGTGGCCTTTATACATATACAGAACAAATATCTCTGACTCATGTATTTTATATTTATGCTACTGGTGTTGCATTTTCTTATGTGAACGAATATTTTATAAATGGCCTTCTGACAGCAAAAAGCTGGTCTTAGTCCTGGTTCTTATAATTTTCTCCAGTGATTTAGATGATGGAATGGAGATAACAAACATTGAGGTTTTAAATAGATGGTGTCAGGTTGTCATTTTAAGCACTGGGTTAGAATTAAAAATTATTCTGAACAAATGGAAAGAGTTCAAAATGGAATGAGTTCAGGTTTTGATGGAATATGTATAATTCTGTATGATATGTGATAGAAAAGGATTAGACATCAAAGTAAAAAGAGCCTGAGGTCTGAGAGGCTGCAGCATGGCAGTATTCCACGTAGGGAACCCACTAGCAAGGAAATGTTTCCTGCATCTTCCCCGAGAACATGCTGTTTACATCCTTTATTCCTTTTTTAAATTTTATTTAATGAATATAAATTTTCAAAGTACAACTTTTGGATTATAGCGGTCCCCCCCCCCCCCAAATCACCCATCCACCCGCAACCATCCCATCTCCCACTCCCTCTCCCATCCCATTCTTCATCAAGATTCATTTTCAATTATCTTTATATACAGAAGACCTACTTAGTATTTACTAAATAAAGATTTCAACAGTTTGCACCAGCACAGACACACAAAGTATAGAGTACTGTTTTAGTAGTAGTTTTACCATTAATTCACATACCATTAACTAACATACCATTAATTCACAACACATTAAGGACAGAGATCCTACATGGGGAATAAGTGCACAATGACTCCTGTTGTTGACTTAACAATTGACACTCTTAGTTATGAGGTCAGTAATCACCCGAGGCTCTTGTCATGAGCTGCCAAGGCTATGGAAGCCTCTTGAGTTCACCAGCTCTGATCTTATTTAGGCAAGGCCATAGTCAAAGTGCAAATTCTCTCCTCCCTTCAGAGAAAGGTACCTCCTCCTTTGATGGCCTGTTCTTTCTGCTGGGATCTCACTCACAGAGAGCTTTCTTTTAGTTTTTTTTTTTTCTTTTGCCACAGAGTCTTGACTTTCCATGCCTGAGAAACTCTCATGGGCTTTTTAGCCAGATCCAAATGCCTTAAGGGCTGATTCTGAGACCAGAGTGCTGTTTAGGACATCTGCCATTCTATGAGTCTGCTGTGTATCCCGCTTCCCATGTTGGATCATTCTCTCCTTTTTAATTCTATCAGTTAGTATGAGCAGACATTAGTCTTATTTACGTGATCCCATTGACATTTAAACCTATAATTATGATCAATTATGAACTGAAACTGATCACTTTGACTAGTGAGATGGCATTGGTACATGCCACCTTGATGGGATTGAATTGGAATCCCCTGGCACGTTTCTAGCTCTACCATTAGGGGTAAGTTGAGTGAGCATGTGCTGAACTGTACATCTCCTCCCTCTCTTATTCCCACTCTTACATTTAACAGGGATCACTTTTCAGTTAAATTTAAACACCTAAGAATAATTGTTTGTTAATTAAAGAGTTCAACCAATGGAATTAAGGAGAACAAAAAAATACCAAAAGGAATAAAATAGTAAGTTTTTCCTCGACAGTCAGGATAAGGGCTGATCTCTTTCCTCTGGTAAACCAGAGCCTTCTGTGATCCTGGTTGCTTGCTCTCCTCTCTAAGTCTTCACGATAGTCAGTGCACCTTGTATTCTGAGAGACTTACTTGTGAAAATATTCTCAGATTGTGAAAATGCTTGTAGGTCTCAGAAATTCATGTTAGGACAACAAATAATTTTTTAGAGCTGAATTAATTTCTAAAGTGTAATATTTTAAGCTTTTAATTCATTTTATATATGTTAGTTCAATATCCATATAGGTTGCCTTTTGAAGAAAAGTCAAAGCTCTTGGTTTCTGTAACAGTTGTTTCATTTGAGGATTCAGGTACACTTTTACCCTTTCTTGTGTTTTGGAGGGACACATGCAAGTAGAGAGAAGATACAAATTATATACTTTAAACTGTGATATTATATTTATGTTTCATTATCACAAAACAGTAAAAGTATATGTATATGAGTAAATTGGTCATTGTTAGCCTTCTTCATGTATACTAAATAATTAGTCAATAAATGCTCATTGATTATCTACTATTTGTTAGATATTAAGCTTAGTGATTTTCTATTTTAGAAAAATTACTTATTTTTGATTATAAAATTAATGTAATTACAATGTAGCACATTTGGAAAACATAGAAAATGCTAAGATTTTTAATTCATTTCCAGTCTTGATATATTTATTTCTATTTAAAAGTGAATTCAATAAATATGAGTGTATACTGTTTGCTGTACATTGCTCTAGAAAGGCTACATTGTTTCATGAAAGAGATGGAATTCTTGTTCTCATGAAGCTTTGAACCTAGTGAGGGGCAATATAAAATAAAAATGTTTAATATGACAGCTGGTAAGCACCATAAAATATAATAGTGATATAAAGAATGTTATATAAATTAGAAAAAAAAGATTAGATTCTGATAAAGTAAAATCTGAGAAGAGGTTGAATGACTTGAGGGTAGATACCTGGGTGGAGAGTGAATTAAGCAGACTTTGAGGCAGGAGTGTACTTGGCATGTTAGAGAACTGGCAGATAGTTCAGTGTAGCTACAGTGAAGTGAGCAAAGGAGGGATCTGATTTAAGTTTAAGCCTCACCCTGTATACTCTGTGAAGAAAGGATATATGGGAAAGCAGTGTAATTAGGGAAACCAGTTCTCCCTACAGGAACAAGAAAGAGAATATAGTGACTTAGACCAAAGAGGTAAGAAGTGGCTAAATGCTATATATCTTATAATGGTAAAGGCATTAGAATTTGTTGATAGATCATAAGGGGAATGAGAGAAACTGAAGTTTAAAGAAAGGCTATAAATTTTAAAATTTAACATAATAAAAGTTTGGTTGAAAAAATATAAAATGCAACTGGAGAGTATAATAATTACCTATAACTACCTATCTAACCATCATACAAATTAAGAACTAGAACTCTAACACTACCCAAAGGCCCATTTAGTCTCTTTTCAATTCCTAACTCTTTTCTTACTTCTAGCAAAATCTATTTTCTTGAGTGTTATTGTTGTCATATTTTTAAAAAATTTTATTTATTTAAGAGGTAGAGTTATAGACAGAGGGAGAGACAGAGTCTTTCATCCGCTGGTTCACTCCCCAAATAATGACCTCAATGTCTAGAGTTTGGCTGATCTGAAGCCAGGAGCCAGGTGCTTGCTCCAGGTCTCCCATGCAGATGCAGGGGCCCAGGCACCTGGGCCATCATCCATTGCTTATCCAGGCCATAAGCAGAGAACTAGATTAGAAGAGGAGCAGCTGGCACACTAACCAGCATCCATATAGTTTACTTTACCTGCCATGTCCCCTAGTGTGTATTTTTTTTAAAGATTTATTTTATTTATTTGAAAGGCAGAGTTACAGAGAGAGAGGTCTTCCATGTGCTGGTTCACTCCTCAAATGACTGCAACTACTGGGGCTGGGCTAAGCCAAAGCCAGGAGCCAGGAGATTCTTCTAGGTCACTCATGTGGGTGCAAGGATCTGAGTACTTGGGCCATCCTCTACTGCTTTCCCAAGTGCATTATAGGGAGCTAGATTGGAAGTGGAGCAGCTGAGACTGGAACCGGTACCCATGTAGGATGCCAGTGTTGCCGGCTGGGGCATTGACCTACTGTGCCACAGTGCTGACCTCCCTAGGAGTCTAAGAGATGAATTGGTGGATTTTAGGAAATGTAAGGCTTCTATATATTGCAAAACTGCTTCTAAATTGGGTACCAATTTAAACTTCCGACAGTACTGTTTCCACATTATTCCATGTCTTTGCAAAACTTTAATTGTTATTATTTTTGCAAACATGGTGGATGTTTATTGTGTTTTTTAAAAAAGACTTATTTATTTATTTATTTTTTGACAGGCAGAGTGGACAGTGAGAGAGAGAGAGACAGAGAGAAAGGTCTTCCTTTGCCATTGGTTCACGCTCCAGTGGCCGCCGAGGCTGGCACGCTGCGGCCAGCGCACTGCGCTGATCCGAAGGCAGGAGCCAGGTGCTTCTCCTGGTCTCCCATGGGGTGCAGGGCCCAAGCACTTGGGCCATCCTCCACTGCACTCCCTGGCCATAGTAGAGAGCTGGCCTGGAAGGGGGGCAACCGGGACAGAATCCGGTGCCCCGACCGGGACTAGAACCCAGTGTGCTGGCACTGCTAGGTGGAGGATTAGCCTATTGAGCTGCGGCGCCGGCCCTATTTATTTGAAAGAGTGACACAGAGAGAGAAGGAGAGGCAAAGAGAGAGAGATCTTTCATCTGCTGGTTCACTCTCCAATTGGCCTCAATGGCCGGAGTTGTGCTGATGCAAAGCCAGGAGCCAGGAGCTTCTTCTGGGTCTTTCACGCGGATGCAGGGGCCCAAGGACTTGGGCCATCTTCCACTGCTTTCCGAGGTCACAGCAGAGGGCTGGATCAGAAGTGGAGCAGCTGGGACTAGAATCGGTGCCCATAAGGGATGCTAGTACTGCAGTTGGTAGCTTTACCCGCTATGCCATAGCTCTGGCCCCTATTGTCATTTTAATTGGCGTTAGTTTTTTTTTTTTTTTGAGTTATCTTATAGGCCACAAAATTTATTCTGGTAATAATATGTACAGTTATGAACATGGTTGATTTCTTTCTAAGAAATATGCTTCTGAATGTATTTACAAAAGTTTATATAAAATTCTTTAAGTCATTGATTTTATAAATTTACACTGAAATGTATGGTGATATCAGATACCAAAGAATGGAGTATCTTTCTCCATAATTCATGATTTAGCTTGTTTGTGAAAGGTCTCAACTGCCATTTCAGTTTCTGCAAGTTAGCAAGCCTGAAAAGAGAACTGGCCGCTGAGAAATGACCTGATACAGTCTCCTAGTTGTACAGATGAAGAATCTACTGGCCTTGCCAGAGATTACAAAGCTACTAAGAGGCACAGCCTGGATCACAAACCAGTTCTCAGAAGTGCTCTAGAAATGTCTGTTGGGCTAAACAAGACACACACACCATGCAGACCTCTAGCCACACTGAGTTTAACTTTCTGCTTCACACAGGATTAATTCCTGATGTGGCATTTTGTAGTTCACAAAATGGGTGTTTCAGCTGCTTCAGAAACAAGATCATTCCAACCATTGCATTGGATCACTGATGACGGTTTGTCAGTGCTGTTTCTCTCTTCCTAGGATGTCTGGACCTGGACACCTTTTCCTTCTGTTCTTCTGTGCTCCTAAGAGCTATATCAGACATATCTGTTCTTTGAAATTCATCATCAACAGTTACCATGTTAACGGTGTCTACAAAGCCATCAACACTAGCATGGTGTAGTTCATTTCTCTTTGCAGCTCATTCCCATCAGAGATGGCAGATATCTTGCTCTGGTCATCTGAGCTATCTCTTTGCTTTAGCAAAGCAGTATAGATTACTTCTGGGGTGTCAGTGTCCTAAATAACAATATAGTCTCTCACCACACCAAGAATATGCCATATAACACAACAAACACTGATAGCATACCATCTTCAGTGTCTTAGTTAAGTCTCAGCCTAATGGCTGCACATAGCCACTCTGCTGCCAGGTAAAAATTGGCCACTCCAATTAGTGTGTGCAGCACGTTTACCAATCATTAAAACACTCATATTCTAGCAACCTGTTTTTCTAATTGCAGGAGTCTCTTCCCAAACAACATACCAGTATGTTTTTTTTTGTTTGTTTGTTTTGATTGGGAATTAACACTGTGTTTATTCACATCAAAAAATCACTGTGTTTTAACAACTGTATTTATACAGCAAAGTTGGAATATATCAAGGAAATTTTCAAATTTCTAAAATTTCTAAGTGATCCTAATTTCTTGCTACTCTCAGCACTACAGCAAAGACAGACTGACAGCTTATCTTTATATAGTTCTTTTCCTCCAGCAATAGTTCGCTGAAAACATGAATGTCTGGTTTGCTTGAACATTACACAAGCTAACCAGATATGCCCATGTGAGCATATTTATTTGCATTAGGCCTCCTGTTTCCAAACTCATGCTCTGTTGTAAAGCTTTCCCTTTTAGGAGTAGTAACATGACACTGTGAAACACTGAAATGACTTCTGCCAGCTCTGAAGACTTGACATTAACCAACACGTGGAATGCAGTTACAGAAGCCTGATCTAAAAACAAATAAGCAGATATATGTTATTATTATTAATATTCATAAGTGCTTTTTCAAATTTTCTAACCCATATCCCATCATCCTATATATAGAACATTCATAAAAACATAAAATGAAAAATGAATATACAACTTATGGAAACTTTGAAATAAATATAGTATTGAAATATTTGAGGAGCTGAAAAATTGGGTCCTAATTATGCTGTGCCACTTTTTAAAATTGATCTTTGGGAGTTCGTTACAAAATCAGTTAATGAACAATTTGTGTAATAGGATTTTAAATTCCATATTCTATGGTATATTTTCATTATTTTTAAAGTATCACATTTGTTTTATGGTTGTATGTTTTTTTGTTAAAAAAAAGTTCCACACAGAAATGTATCTGTTTTCTCATAAATATCTTCAAAGAACTTCATATTTTTTTAAATCTAGCTTTAACTTTTTGTTAAGCTAAAACACTTTAATGGTCTATTTTGCAAGTGGGTTTCTGAACTACTGAATTTCTCATTTTTATGAGGTTCATTAATCTTTGTACTCTCTGGAGATAAGACACATTGAAGGCATATTCCAGAAGCATTTTTTTTTTTTAGCAAATGTAATACACTATATCGGTAGACTAGTTCAGGACACTGTCTCATTTTAAGATAAGAAAATTCCTCCAAATACAAACACTGCTTACTTACATTTAAAAATTCTATTTGCATATGCTTTTTCATTTGAAGCAATGGAAAGGGTAAAATAACTATATCAACCAGATTTTAATTTTATATATGATATAAGTAAACAGTGTGAGCTCAAAAAATATTCTTTCAAGAAAAGTGACTTTTTGTTTTTATAAAAGAAAACCCAATATGTGTTATAAAAGAAAATAAGGCAGGCTAAGATAAAATATAATGGTAGGATTTGCTATTTTTTTTTTGTACCTGGGAAGGTATTTTATTTTAAGGTATACAAACTTCATGCATTTCATATATACAAGTTTAGGAACATAGTGATTCTTCCCACCCTACCCTCCCTACTGCCTGCACTCCCACCCTTCCTCCTCCCTGTCCTACTCCCATTCTCATTTTTTATGAATATCTATTTTCATTAATTTTATACACATAAGATTAACCCTACACTAAGTAAAGGGTTTAACAAATAGTATGAAGATAAAAAACTGTTTCTTAACAGTCGAGATAAGAGCTGTTCTAAAGAATCCCATCTCAAAGTGTCAATTTCATTTCATAGATTACCTTTTAGATACTTTATTAGTTACCACAGATCAGGGAGAACATAGGGTATTTGTTCTTTTTGGACTGGCTTATTTCACTAATTATCATGGTTTGCATTTGCATCCATTTTGTTGTAAAACACAGGATTCATTTTTTTTTACTGCTGTGTAGTATTCCATGGTGTACATATACCAAAATTTCTTTATCCAGTCTTCAGTTGATGGACATTTGGGTTGATTCCATAACTTAGCTATTATGAATTGAGCTGCAATAAATGTGGGAGTACTGATAACTCCATCATATGCTGATTTCATTTCCTTTGGATAAATTCCCAGTAGTTGGATGGCTGGATCATATGGTAGGTCTATATTCATATTTCTGAGGTATTTCCATATTGTCTTCCATAGTGGCTGCACTAGTTTATATTCCCGCCAACAGTGGATTAGGGTATCTATCCTCACTAGCATTTGTGGTTTGCTGAATTCTGTATGAAAGCTATTCTAATTGGGGTGTGGTAAAACGACATCGTAGTTTTGATTTGCATTTCCCTGACAGCTAATGATCCTGAGTATTTTCATGTGTCTTTTGGCCATTTGAATATATTGTTTTGAAAAATGCCTGTTCAAGTCCTTTGCCCATTTCTTTTTTTTTTTTTTTGACTTTCCCATAGCTTTATTTGTAATAGCCCCCAAACAAGCCAAATGTCAATCAACAGATGACTGGGTAAATAAATTAGATACAAAACAAACATATCCATACAGTGGGATACAACCCAGCTATAAAAAGGAGTAATGCAATATACGTGAATTTCAAATTAATTATGCTGCAAGAAGCCAAAGAGAACACACTGTGATGTAATTATACACAACTCTGGAGAATGCCGTCAATCTACCAGACAGAAACCAATCTGAAGTGACAATGGCTGTAAGGAAAATGGAATGCTGGAGGACACAAAAGTTCTGGGGTACAACGACCAAGCTCCACATGTGTGACCTTAGGAGTCCCTGCTAGCTGCTGGTCTAAAGGACAGGGCCATCAACTCTGCCTGGGTCTCGGGAACCACCTCCAAACCCCTTTAACCCAAGGAGAAGCGGGATTGGAGAGGAGCACAGATCTGGGCTACTTCATGGGCCCTCTGGGTGCAGGCCTGCCCCACACTCTGTGCTTGACATTCCTGGCATCAGTAGCATTCACTACCCTCAGTTCTTTGTTTCCTAACCAGGGTGGCTGGATGGAGAAGGCAAGGACACTTGGGGTGGGGGCTATAATATAGCAGGAAAAGCCGCTGCCTGCAGTGCTGGCATCCTTGGGTGCTGGTTCAAGTCCTGGCCGAACCACTTCTGATCCAGCTCCCTGCCAAAGTGCCTGAGAAAGCAGCGGAAGATGGCCCAAGTGCTTGAGCCCCTGCACCCATGCGAGAGATCTGGAAGAAGCTCCAGGCTCCTGGCTTCAGATAGGCCCAGCTCTGCGCCTCTTTATTTTTTTTAAGGATTTATTTACTTATTTGAAGGACAAAGTTACAGAGAGGAGAGGGGGGAGACGGAGGGAGAGAGAGAGAGAGAGAGAGAAATTGATCGATTGATCGATCTTTCATCTGCTGGTTCACTCCCCAGATGGCCACAACAGCCAGAGCTGGGCCGATTCAAAGCCAGGAGCCAGGAGCTTCTTCCGGGTCTCCCATGTGGGTGCAGGGCCCCAACACCTGGGCCATCTTGTACTGCTTTCCTAGGCCACAGCAGAGAGCTGGATCGGAAGTGGAGCAGCTGGGTCTGGAACCAGCGTCCTTATTGATGCTGGCACTGCAGGCGGCGGTTAACCTGCCCCTGTAACTCTTTCAAAGAAATGAACCTGTTCGAAAAGAGAGAGAAAGGAAGGACTCAACGCCAGGGAGGACTGCCGAAGGCAGCCGCTGCACAGCTTGGCCTGGAACCTTAACAAATGCACCTTCCCTTTTCGCATTTTAATCAAGCGCTACCTACCAGCCTTCTGACTTAAGGACTTCCAGCCCAGTGGTCCTCTAGGAGCCATGCTGGGGCCTGTAGATGCGGGGGCGATGAGCCGCTGTCCTCTGCGCGGCCATGCTAATAAAAACACTGTCCTCGAGTCATGGTATTCTTGGGGTAGCGACTGTCCAGTGTCCAAAAGCCTGGGCCTGACTTCCGCACTGGGCGGCATCCTGGCCCTGGAATAACCTGGGAGGCCTCACCACTCGCAGGTGACCCAGAGCAAGGGATGTGGCCTACTTCGGGGGGCTTCGGGTGTGAACCAAGTTCGAAGGCTGGAGGCCCTAGGCCGGCATGAAAGCAACCCACGGAGCCCACAGCCCGGCGCTTGCCCATTTCTTAACTGGAATGTTTGCTTTGTTGTTGAATTTATTGAGCTCTTTATAGATTCTGGATATTAATCCTTTATCAATTGCATAGTTGCAAATAATTTCTCCCATTCCATCGGTTGCCTCTTCACTTTGCTGAATGTTTCTTTGCAATGCAGAAGCTTCTCAGCTTGATATAATCCCATTTATTAATTTTGGCTTAGATTACCTATGCTTCTGGGGTCTTTACCAAGAATTATTTTCCATGCAGTTTCCCCAGTGTTCTCTAGTGATTTGATGGGACATGTCACAGATTTAGGTCTTTGATCCATTTTGAGTAGATTTTTGTGTAAGGTGTAAGATAGGGATCTTGTTTCATACTCCTGTATATGGAGATACAATTTCCCCAACACCATGTGTTGAAGAGACTGCTTTTGCTCCAGGTTAATTTTAGCTCCTTTGTCAAAGAAAAGTTGGTTGTAGATGCATGGATTGATTTTTGGAGTTTCTATTCTGTTTCATTGGTCTACATGTCTGTCTTTGTGCCAGTACCAGGCTGTTTTAGTTATAACTGCCCTGCAGTATGCCTTTTTTTTGGATAAAGATTTATTTATTTATTTGAAAGTCAGAGTTACATGGAGAGAGGAGAGGTTGAGGGAGAGGGAGGAGGGGAGAGGGAGAGAGAGAGAGAGAGAGGGAAGTCTTCCATCCGATGGTTCACTCCCCAGATGGCCACAATGGCCCGAGCTGTGCCGATCCGAAGCCAGGAGCCAGGGGCTTCTTCCAGGTCTCCCACGTGAGTGCAGGGGCCCAAGAACTTGAGCCATCTTATACTGCATTCCTGGGCCATAGCAGAGAGCTGGACAGGAAGCGGAGCAGCAGGGTCTCAAACCACCATATGGGATGCTGGTGCTTTAGGCCAGGGCGTTAACCTACTGCGCCACCACACCGGCCCCAGTATTTCTTGAATCTGGTATTGTGATGCCTCCAGCTTTGTTTTTGTTGTATAAGATTGCCTTAGCTCTTTGGGGTATCTTGTGTTTCCATATGAATTTCAGCATCTTTTTTTTTCTAGATCTGAGAAGAATGTCCTTGGTACTTTGATTGGAATCACATTGAATCTGTAAATTGCTTTCAATAGTATGGATATTTTGATGATAATGATTCTTCTAACCCATGAACATGGAAGATTTTCCATTTTTTTTGTATCTTATTTTATTTCCTTCTTTAATGTTTTGTAATTCTCATCTTAGAGATCTTTGATATCCTTGATTAAATTTATTCCAAGGCATTTAATTCTTTTGGACTACTGTTAATGGGACTGATCTTGAAAGCTCTTTCTCAGCCAGAACATTTTCTATATATAAAGGCTATTGAATTTTGTGTGTCAATTTTCTATCCTTCCACTTTACCAAACTCTTTTATGAATTCCAATAATCTCTCAGTTTAAATCCCTTTGATTTATTTTTCTTGCCTAATGTCTCGGGCTAAAACTTCCAGGACTGTAGTGAACAATAATGGTGAGAGTGGCCTCCTTGTCTAGTACCAGATCTCAGTGGGAATGCTTCCAACTTTCCCCCATTCAATAAAATGCTGACCATAGGGACCGGAGCCCTGGCATAGCAGGTAGAACCATTGCCTGTGGTGCTGGCATCCCATATGGGTGCTGGTTTGAGTTCCGACTGCTCCACTTCTGATCCAGCTCTCTGTTGTGGCCTGGAAAGTCACCAGAGGATGGTCTAGGTCCTTGGGCTCCTGAACCTGCATGGGAGACCATGAGGAAGCTTCTGGCTCCTGGCTTTGGATTGGCCCAGTTCTGGCTGTGTGGCTATTTGGATAGTTAACCAGCAGATGGAAGACCTCTCTCTCTCTCCCTCCCTCTCTCTTCCTCTCTCTCCCTCTCTCTCTCTGTGCCTCTGCCTCTCTGTAGCTCTGCTTTTTAAATAAATCAATAAATCATTAAAAAAAAACCCAAGATGCTAACAATCAATTGCTTTGATTGTGTTGAGGAATGTTTCTTCTATACCCAATTTGCTTAAGGTTTTTATCATGAAAGGATGCTGTGTTTTATCAAATGCTTTCTCTGCATCTGTATAGGATAAAAATATGGTTTTTATTTTTGTTTATTAATATATATCATCTTTCTGCAACTGTAGGATGAAAAGTTCTGTAGATATCCATTAGGTCCATGTGGTGTATAGTGTTGATTAACTCTTATTTCCTTGTTGATTTTCTGTCTGATCTGTCCATTGTAAAGTGGGGGCGATGAAGTGCCCCATTACTATTGTATTGGACTTTACATCTCTCTTTAGATCCAATAACATTTCTTTTAAATAGCCAGGTACTCTGTAATTTGGTGCATATATTTTATTATAGTCATCTTGCTGTTGAATTGATCCCTTAAGCATTACATAGTGCCCTTCTTCATCTCTGTTAACAGTTTTTGTGATAAAGTATATTTTGTCTGATATTAGAATGGCTAGACCTACTCATTTTGAGTTTTCATTAGCATGGAATATCTTTTTCTGTCCTTTCACTTTCAGTTGGTGTGTATCTTTGCTGGTGAGATGTGTTTCTTGTAGGCAGCAAAGAGTTGTGTCTTGTTTTTAACCCATTTGGCCAGCCTATATGTTTTAACTGGAGAGTTGAGGTCATTTACATTCAAGGTGACTATTGATAATGAATGTCTTGGCCCTGCCATTTTCCCATATGTATTCATATTGTTTACTTTGGATTTTCTTTTTATTTTTACTAGTTTTTCTGCCTTCACATTCTTTCATAGTGATGACTATGTTTCTGTAGTTCTGTGTGTAACACATATTTAAGCATCTTTTGTAAGGCTGGATGAGTTTTGACAAATTCTTTCAATTTCTGTTTGTTATGGAAGGTCTTTATTTCACCTTCATTCATAAATGAGAGCTTTACATGGTACAGTATTCTCCATTGACAGTTTTTTCTCTTAAGACTTGGACTATATCTTACTATTCTTTTCTAGTCTGTAGGGTTTCTGATGAGAAGTCAGCTGTGAGTCTAATTGGAGATCCTCTGAAAGTAACCTAGCATTTCTCTTGTGAACATTTTAGGATCTTTTCTCTATGTTTTACTGTAGAGAGTTTGACTACAATGTACCCTGGTGAGGATCTTTTCTGGTCATATTCACTAGAGGTTCTATGTGCTTCCTGTAGTTTGATGTCCCTTTCTTTCTCTAAATTTGGAAAGTTTTCTATAATAATTTCACTAATTAGGCCTTATAACCCATTCTATCTTTCCACACCTTCAGGAACTTGTCCAACTGGTATGTTGCATCATAAATCTCCAACACTGTTTTTAATTTTTCTAATTTCTTCATTTTTTCTGGTATGACTGTAAAACTTCAACATTTTTTTTAAATTCTAAAATTTTCTTTTTTATATCTTCCTCCCTTCCTTCCTTTCCTCCCTCCCCCTCCCCTCCCTTGCCCTCCCCTCCCCTCCCCTCTCCTCCCCTCCCTTTCCTTCCTTCCTTCCTTCCTTCCTTCCTTCCTTCCTTCCTTCCTTCCTTCTTTATTTCTTAGGTAGAGTTAAAGAGAGAGACAGACAGACAGAAAGTTCTTCCATCTCCTGGTTCACTCCCCAAATGGCCACAATGGCCAGAGCGGGACTCATCCCAAGGCAGGAGCCAACAGCTTCTTCCAGGTCTCCCACATGGGTCTAGGTGCTCAGGCAGTTGGGCCATCTTCTACTGCTATCCCAGACCATAAGCAGAGACTGGATTGGAAAAGGAGAAGCTGGAACAAGAACTGGCACCCATACTGATATGGGCGCCACAGGCAGAGGCTTAGCTTACTATGCCACAGCATCAGTCCCAGGTGTACATCTTTCAAAAAGCTGATAGTTTATTTTGAATTTTTGTTTTCAAATTTTGATTAATAGGAATTATATATTATTTTTAAAACAACGTTCATTTAAATACTGCTATATGCTTTAAGTTTCACCATATGAATTTTGGGGAGACATAATCTCCAATATGATGTTATTTGGAAGTGAAGACTTCAGGAAGCAATACAATCATAAGGTTAGAGCTCTCATGGATGGTATTAGAGCACTTATGAAAGGGACCATTCCAAACTCCCTTGTCCATTCTGCCTTGTGAGAATACAGTGAGAAGACAGCTGTCTATGAACTAGAAGTAGACCCTCACTAGATGTTGAATCTGTCAATCTGTCAGTGCCTTGATCTTGAATTTATCAGCCTCCAGTGAGCAAACTCAGGCTCAGAGATGGGGAAATTACTTGTTCACATTCACATAATTAGTAAGTGGTATAATTGAGGTTTGAGTCTAGGTCTGTGTGACAGGCTATACATTGAATATAAGGCAAAGATTATTGAGAAATTTAATACTTAGAGATAATAAGATATAGTGGTATCAGAAATATTTATCATGCAAATGATCATACTGTGTGGAGGTACAAGATAGAGTTGTTAAGATTATCATATGAGGATTAGAACAACCCTAAAAGAAAGCAGAAAGAATGGGCCATCAAAGGAGGTACCTTTCTCTAAAGGGAGGAGAGAACTTCCACTTTGACTATGGCCTTATCTAAATAAGATCGGAGTTGGTGAACTCAAGAGGCTTCCATAGCATTGGTAGCTCATGACAAGAGCCTCAGGAGATTACTGATGTCATAAATAAGAATGTCAATTGTTAAGTCAACAACAGGAGTCACTGTGCACTTACTCCCCATGTAGGATCTCTGTCCTTAATGTGTTATACTATGTGAATTAGTGGTAAAACTACAACTAAAGCAGTACTCTATACTTTGTGTGTCTGTGTTGGTGCAAACTGTTGAAATCTTTATTTAGTAAATACTAACTAGATCTTCTGTATATAAAGATAATTGAAAATGAATCTTGATGAAGAATGGGATGGGAGAGGGAGTGGGAGATGGGATGGTTGCGGGTGGATGGGTGATTATGGGGGGGAAAAACCGCTATAATCCAAAAGTTGTACTTTGAAAATTTATATTTATTAAATAAAAGATAAAAAAAGAAAAAGAGATGGCAAATATCATATGATTTCCATATAATATATTTTTAACTTAAAAAAATTAGTGCTTGAGGTAGCTTCAAGAATAAATGGAAATCATCACATAGTGAACTAATTTCTGTAGCTTCCTTCTCAAGAAGAAAAAAAAACCCAAAACACCTTTGCCAGCAATGCTCCCAAGAATATCACATGATAATTTAACATACATAATGTAGAAACACTAGTCAGAAAAGAAGTTGAGGCCAAAGATCTGATTAGTAAGGTAGAAAAAAACTATAATTTTCATTCTTCAATACATATATTCTTCTTTTATTGTTTTGTAATTGTTTGAACCAATTTTTATTTACAGAATATAAATCTCTTAAAGATACATCCTTCATTTAGTCAATGGTAAAAAGCCTTATTAAACAGAAACAAAACCTAAACATCATCATTTATATTTTAACAGAGATACAGATCATTAAAAGTGTGTGAACATAGAATACAAGATGTAGGTTTCACTTAAGCAGTTACTTGAATGAGACTGTTTTTAAGTTTCTTCACTGATAACCCCATTTTAACCATTGAACAAATTGTACTTAAATTAACAGTAGCAAAAATTCAAATTTAAACTTGAAAATATGGAACAACAGAAAAAGAACAGGAATTATCTTCATTACCAAACAGATTAACAAATTTGCAGACCTCAAATACTTTCTGAGGCATATGAAACACTTACAGCAAAGTTTGCATTCATTTGAGAGGTATGAATACATGTTCAGTGCTGAGACTATTTGTAGCACTTACTGTATCTATAAGCAGCATTAGACTACTATAAGAAGCATTAGTTCACATTTGAGAAACAGATTTACACTTTAGGCTATAACTTGCAAATTTTACATTATAGCTAATACAGTGACAGTTACTAATTTCATATTTGTTTCTTTTGAAACTCAATAGCAAGTTATCATTTAAGCACATGGAATAATGCCATGTCTTCTTCTTTATAATAGTAAATTTTAAAATCCAAATACTTTGTATCATGGAAACTTTACCTGGTTGTACAAAGACTCCTAAATACAGTATGGTCATAAAGTTTTTTCTTTGTAGATTCCATTAATTTATAGTTATTTCGGTACAGATAAATGCAGGACACTACTCCAGATTATTGAAAACAAAAATGTCAGTGTGTTGCTGCCTGTATTTAAGTACGAGCACACCACAACCATAATCATGGCAAATAAAAGCCATCACATGCCCTCCACTGCTTCCTGGGGTTCCTTTCCACATCACAGGAGCTAGTTTAATGGATACTGTCAGGTCTTAACGTATCTCTGAAAGTTCCTTTATTAAAAATTTTGGAATTTAACTAATGGAACATCTACAGTCTAAATAAGCTATTTTTTTGTTACTCTTCACTAACTAGTTCAAATGTTTTAAAATGTTATAGACATCTTATTAAAATGATTAAAGGTATCTAGAATATCATTAGTGCATAAAATATTAACAAAAAATATTGACAGTAAGAGTAATTTTGAGGGTTGGCGCTGTGGTGCAGCAGGTTAATGCCCTGGCCTTAAGTGCCATCATCCCATATGATGCCGGTTTGAGACCTAGATGCTCCACTTCCCATCCAGCTTTCTGCTATGGCCTGGGAAAGTAGTAGAGGATGACTCAAGTCCTTGGGCCCCTGTACCTGCATGGGAGAGCTGGAAGAAGCTCCTGGCTCCTGGCTTTGGATCGGTGCAGCTCCAGCCATTGCAGCCAATTGGGGAGTGAACCATCATATGGAAAACCTGTCTCTCTCTCTCTGCCTTTCCTCTCTGTGTAACTCTTACTTTCAAATAAATAAATAAGTCTTTAAAAAAAAGAGTAATTTTGAGACTATTCTTTTCCTAGCTAGAAAAGCTATGGGATTCATAATGAACACAGATATAATGACATTTTATTTTACAACATCAATAATAAGAGTTAATGCATGAAGCACAGAAAAGAAGAGCAGCATTTCAGGAGAAAAATCTAGTAAACACTTGCATTTTGGATGCCTCAAACGCAAAAAAGGTTCTCAGTGCTTATAAGCACTATCATTATTTTCATTCTTTAAGTAGTGCAAATCTTTATTTCATTACTAATTTTATCCAGAAGTGAAAACCTAATTCATTACATAATGTATCTTATCAATTTCAATTTTGAAGTATTCAAGTAATGCAAATCCAAATATTTTCTTTTGTGGCATCAAAACACTTACAGACTGAGCTTCAAAGACGGAGAAAAATTCATTTAAAAAATTTCATACACTCTTCTGCCCAAAGATATAAGAACTAAGACTTAACACTGTAATCACACAAATGGTATATAATAAGGAAAAAAAATGGTCCAATATAATCAATGTTTTCTTTTTAAAAAGATTCAAAAAGCAGATTCCCTTAATATGTGGCTAGAGTCTCAGTAACAGGATATTCTGAAATCTAAGGAACTACAGAAGAAAAACCAGAGTAAGTTCAATTTCCCTGCCATTGTCCCATAAATGTTCCTATTGTTTACTTTGGATTTCCTTTGTACTTGTACTGGAAGATTTTCTGCCTTCACCTTATTTTGCAATGAGGACCATGTTTCTGTGTATCTGTGTGTAGCACATCCTTCAGCATCTTTTGCAGGGCTGGACAAATGGTGACAAATTCTTTCAATTTCTATTTATTGTGCACACACACTGTGCCCTCACATAGAGCCACAGTGTTTTCACAATCCCATTCACCCTCATTCTTTTTTTTTTTTTTTTGACAGGCAGAGTGGACAGTGAGAGAGAGACAGAGAGAGAAAGGTCTTCCTTTGCCGTTGGTTCACCCTCCAATGGCCGCCGCTGCAGCCGGCGCACCGCGCTGATCCTGGCAGGAGCCAGGAGCCAGGTGCTTTTCCTGGTCTCCCATGGGGTGCAGGGCCCAAGCACCTGGGCCATCCTCCACTGCACTCCCTGGCCATAGCAGAGAGCTGGCCTGGAAGAGGGGCAACCGGGACAGAATCCGGCGCCCCAACCGGGACTAGAACCCGGTGTGCCGGCGCCGCAAGGTGGAGGATTAGCCTATTGAGCCACGGCGCCGGCTCAACCCTCATTCTTAAATGAGAGCTTTACAGGCTACAGTATTATGGATTGAAAGTTTTTTTCTCTTAAGACTTGGAATGTATCTTGCCATCTTCTCCTAACCTGTAGGGTTTCTGATGAGAAGTCAGCTGTGAGTCTAACTGGAGATCCTCTGAATGTAATGTGGCATTTCTCTAATGCACATTTTAGAATCTTTGCTTTATGATTTACTGTGGAGAGTTTGATTACAATGTGTCATAATGAGGATCTTTTCTGGTCATGTCTATTAGGAGTTCTATGTGCTTCCTGTCCTTGGATATCCATTTCTTTCTCCAAATTAGGAAAGTTTTGTGTAATTATTTCACTAAAAAGGCCTTCTAATCCATTCTCTGTTTCCATGCCTTCAAGAACACCTAAGACCTGCATATCGGGTCATTTGATTGTATCCCTTAAATCTCCAATACTGTTCTTTAGTTTTCTAATTTCTTCTTTTTTTTTGGTCTGACTGTAAAATTGCCAGAGATTTATCTTCTGTGATATTCTTTCTTCTGCCTCACCGAGACTGTTAAGGCTTTCTACCACATTTTTTATTTGATCTATTGAATTCTTCATTTCCAATATTTCTTTTTTTAAAACTTTTATTTAGTAAATATAATTTTCCAAAGTATAGTTTATGGATTGCAATGGCTTTCCCCCCCACAACTTCCCTCCCACCCGCACTCCTCCCATCTCCCGCTCCCTCTCCCATTCCATTCACATCAAGATTCATTTTCAATTCTCTTTATATACAGAAGATCAATTTAGTATATATTAAGTAAAGATTTCATCAGTTTGCACCCACACAGAACATAAAGTGTAAAATACTGTTTGAGTACTAGTTATAGCATTACTTCACATTGGACAACACATTAAGGTCAGAGATCCCACATGAGGAGTAAGTACACAGTGACTCCTGTTGTTGACTTAACAATTTGACGCTCTTGTTTATGGCGTCAGAAATCTCCCTAGGCTCTAGTCATGAGTTTCCAAGGCTATGGAAGCCTCTTGAGTTCGCTGACTTCGATCTTATTCCAACAGGGTCATAGTCAAAGTGGAAGTTCTCTCCTCCCTTCAGAGAAAGGTACTTCCTTCTTTGATGGCCCCGTTCTTTCTACTGGGATCTCACTCACACAGATCTTTCATTTAGGTGTTTTTTTTTTTTTTTTTTCCAGAGTGTCTTGGCTTTCCATGCCTAAAATACTCTCATGGGCTCTTCAGCCAGATTTGAATGCCTTAAGGGCTGATTCTGAGGCCAGAGTGCTGTTTAGGACATCTGTCATTCTATGAGTCTGCTGTATATCCCACTTCCCATGTTGGCTCATTCTCTCCCTTTTTGATTCTATCAGTTAGTATTAGCAGACACTAGTCTTGTTTGTGTGATCCCTTTGACTCTTAGACCTATGAGTGTGATCAATTGTGAACTGAAATTGATCACTCACTTCCAATATTTCATTTTGATTTCTCTTTAAAGTCTTAATTCCATGGGAAAAGTATTCATTCATGTCATGTTTGAATCTCTTTAGTTCATGGATTTGCTTCTGAATACTTCTATGTAATCTTATGATCAATTTTTTGAATTCTGTTTCTGGCATTTCTTCAATCTCTTCATTTTCACATTCTAGTATTGAAGTGTTGTTTTATTCTTTTGGGGCCATTATGTAGTCTTCTTTATTCCTGTTTCTTGAATTGTATTTATTTTTAGATATTTGTGCAGATACTTGTTGGCTAATTTTTTCCCCTGTGATGGCTTTTATTTTTGAACTGTGCCTCTGTGAATTACTGGAGTGTCTGCTCTTTCAGTGAATACCCTGTGGCATGTGCTGCTTGTAGCTGGGGAGCTCTGTTCAGTGGTCCAGTGTGAGGGGAGTGTCCAAGGTGACACCCAAATTGGGCTTGGTAAATCTCTCTCTCTCTTTCTCTCTCTCTTTTTTTTAAATTAGAGGGGAGGGTTAATCTGCTCTGTTGGCATAGCCACATGCTCACCTCCTCTCTTATAAGGAGACTAATGCCTGGTTGCTAGCCCTAGTGGGTGTAATATTTGCATTCCCACAAGAACCACAAAAAAGATCTGTGCAGTCCTTGGTGTGAGCACAGATCTTACAGCAGTGAGCTTCACCAGGGAATCAGGAGCCCTGAGCATGTGGAGCCACCCACAGGGGGACTACCTATAGGCCTAGCCACACCTTGTGCCCTCGCATGTAGCCACAGTGTTTTTACAGTCATAAGCATCCAGCCCCTTGTCTGTTCTCCCAGCCAGGCTCAAGCACCTCCTCTCACCTGGTTACTGGGCATGGGCACATGAGCTGGCGCAGCTGTTACATATGCCTAAAATGGAACCTGCTCACTGTCAGCTTGTTAAAGGACGCCTTTGCAGGATGATTGAAGTGAGAGAAAACCTGCCTCCCCGGTGTGTTTTTTCTCCTATAGTTTGGTGGGTACACTATCCCCCATGCGGCTCCATGCTGGATTCCCTCTAGGCTGTTTGTGCTTTTTTCGCCAGTGGCTTGGGCTGCTGCAGTCTGGTCTCACTTCACTCTCCAATGCTGGTAGGAAGGCTCTCAGCTACTGGGGTCCTGAGTTGTGTGTGTCCTGGCCCTCCACAGGGGTCCACTGTGTCCTTGCAGTTTGTGTAGCGTTTCCTCTGCTGTTTTCTCCCTAACTCTTTCCTGAGACTGCACTCTTTCCACTTTTTAAAAATCTCTTCTCCTGACCAGAACAGCAAGCTCCCTCTCTACTCCACCATATAATCCTCCTCTGTATAGTTATCCCTTGGTGTCCCCAGTGAACTGGTTCTAGGACCTCTGGCAGATACCAAAAGTCAAGTTACTCAAGTTTCTTAAATAAAATGGGGCACTATTATGAATATAACCTATTCACATCCTCCCTTATATACTTTAAATCATCTACTGTTTACTTATTTAACACAGTATAATTTAAATGATATGCAAATAACTGTTGTATTGTTTAGGAAATCGTGACAAGGAAAAGTAGTCTATATTTGTTCAGTACAGATTACATACACATACACACACATATACATACACACACACAAATATGTATATGTTCTTTGGTTGTTGTTTGACTCCATGAATATGGAACCTTGGAATACAGAGAAAGCTACATTTATATGTGGAAACTAATATAGTATCTTTTATATGATGCAACCTATCCTCCCCCAACCTGGTCTGTCTCATACATATATTTGGTATGTATTAATAAAATAGTATATTGGGGCTGGTGCTGTGGCATAGTGGATGAAGCTGCCACCTGCAGTGCTGGCATCTCATATGCACTCAGTTTGAGTCCCGGCTGCTCCACTTCTGATCCAGTTCTCTGCTGTGGCCTGGGAAAGCAGTAGAAGATGGCCCAAGTCCTTGGGCTCCTGCACTCATGTGGAAGATCTGGAAGAAGCTCCTGGCCATTGGCTTCGGATTGGCACAGCTCCAGCTGTTGGAGCCATCTGGGGAGTGAACCAGCTGATGGAAGACCCTCTCCCCCGCCCCCATCTGTCTGTCTGTTTCTCTCTCTGCCTCTTGTAACTCTGCCTTTCACATAAATAAATCTAAAAAAAAATGTAGTATAGTAAATGCATTGTGTAGTGCTTGCCTTATAGTAAGTACTGAGATAATAGTATCTGTCATTATTTTTTCACATTTAAGTATTCTCTACTATCACTCTTATTCTCTTGTGCAGTACTCTCTCATACACTCAAACTAGTACTAGAGATGAAAATTTTTTTAAATCTATCCCAGACATCTCTTGCTCTTATTATCTTCCTTTTATCTCTCCTTGCCATTCCTTGGTGTATCAATTCACTGTATATCTTCTGAAATGTTCTGTTTTCATAGATATTATTTGCTAATTACACCTCAGAATTTTGAGGATATTAAAGAAAATCACATTGCCTATTTTTCCTATGACTGAAGTTTTACTTTTTGCCATTTTGCAGTTACTATTAATTGATTAATTTAGCATGAAGCTCTTGAAACAGTGTATCCAGTCTTTGGTGTTACATAGATCATTTGGATTATTTTCTGTTTTTAGTTCTAGATCATGACCCATTATATCTCAAACTTTTCATATGATAGACTTACACAACAGGGGTATTTTCTCCATTATCTTTAGCCATTCTTTCAATATCCTCTCAGTTCAGTTCAACAAATATTTATTTATTTATTTATTTATTTTTTTGTTTAAGAGTCAGTCATTGCTTTTTTTTTATTTTTTTTTTAATTTCCAAAGTACGATTTATGGATTACAATGGCTTCCCCCACATACCGTCCCTCCCACCCACTACCCTCCCCTTTCCCACTCCCTCTCCCCTTCCATTCACATCAAGATTCATTTTCGATTATCTTAATATACAGAAGATCAGCTTAGTATACATTAAGTAAGGATTTCAACAGTTTGCTCTCACACAGAAACATAAAGTGAAAAATAATAGATGATTTTTTTTAAATGATGATGAAATCAGATCAGACCTATTGTCATGTTTAATCCCAGTGAGAGTCAAGTTGGGAGTTGATAATTTCTTTCTTTCTTTCTTTTTTTTTTTTTTTTTTTTACAGAGGATCAGTTTAGTATACATTAAGTAAAGATTTCAACAGTTTGCACCCCCATAAAAACACAAAGTGAAATATATTGTTTGAGTACTCGTTATAGCATTAAATCTCAATGTACAGCACATTAAGGACAGAGATCCTACATGAGGAGTAAGTGCACAGTGACTCCTGTTGTTGACTTTACCAATTGACACTCCTGTCTATGGCATCAGTAGTCTCCCTATGCTCCAGTCATGAGTTTCCAAGGCTATGGAAGCCCTCTGAGTTCTCCAATTCTTATCTTGTTTAGACAAGCTCATAGTCAAAGTGGAGGTTCTCTCCTCCCTTCAGAGAAAGGTACCTCCTTCTTTGAAGACCTGTTCTTTCCACTGGGATCTCACTCGCAGAGATCTTTTGCCAGAGTGTCTTGGCTTTCCATGCCTGAAATACTCTCATGGGCTTTTCAGCCAGATCCGAATGCCTTTAGGGCTAATTCTGAGGCCAGAGTGCTATTTAGGACATCTGCCATTCTATGAGTCTGCTGAGTATCTCACTTCCCATGTTGGATCACTCTCCCCTTATTTATTCCATCGGTTAGTGTTAGCAGGTACTAGACTTGTTTATGTGCTCCCTTTGACTCTTAGTCCTTTCATTATGATCAATTGTGAACTGAAATTGATCACTTGGAATAGTGAGATGTCATTGGTACATGCCACCTTGATGGGATTGAATTGGAATCCCCTGGTATGTTTTTAACTCTACCATTTGGGGCAAGTCAGCTTGAGCATGTCCCAAATTATACATCTCTTCCCTCTCTTATTCCCACTCTTATGTTTAACAGGGATCACATTTCAGTTAATTTTTAACACTTAAGAATAACTGTGTGATAATTACAGAATTAAACCAGTCATATTAAGTAGAACAGACAAAAAAACTACTAAGAGGGATAATGTATTAAGTTGTTCATTGACAGTCAGGGCTATGCTGATCAAGTCACCGTTTCCCATAGTGTCCGTTTCACTTCAGGAGGTTTCCTTTTTGGTGTTCAGTCAGTTGTCACCGATCAGGGAGAACATATGGTATTTGTCCCTTTGGGACTGGCTTATTTCACTCAGCATGATGTGTTCCAGATTCCTCCATTTTGTTGCAAATGACTGGATTTCGTTGTTTCTTACTGCGGTGTAGTATTCTAAAGAGTACATATCCCATAATTTCTTTATCCAGTCTACCGTTGATGGGCATTTAGGTCGGTTCCAGGTCTTAGCTTAGCTCAATACAATCAAAGCAATCTATGAAAAACCCACAGCCAACATCCTATTGAATGGGGAAAAGTTGGAAGCATTTCCACTGAGATCTGGTACCAGACAGGGATGTCCACTCTCACCACTGCTATTTAATATAGTTCTGGAGGTTCTAGCCAGAGCTATTAGGCAAGAAAAAGAAATTAAAGGGATACAAATTGGGAAGGAAGAACTCAAACTATCCCTCTTTGCAGATGACATGATTCTTTATTTAGGGGACCCAAAGAACTCTACTAAGAGACTATTGGAACTCATAGAAGATTTTGGCAAAGTAGCAGGGTATAAAATAAATGCACAAAAATCAACAGCCTTTGTATACACAGACAATGCCATGGCTGAGGAAGAACTTCTAAGATCAATCCCATTCACAATAGCTACAAAAACAATCAAATACCTTGGAATAAACTTAACCAAGTATGTTAAATATCTCTACGATGAAAATTACAAAACCTTAAAGAAAGAAATAGAAGAGGATACCAAGAAATGGAAAAATCTTCCATGCTCATGGATTGGAAGAATCAGTATCATCAAAATGTCCATTCTCCCAAAAGCAATTTATAAATTCAATGCAATACCAATCAAGATACCAAAGACATTCTTCTCAGATCTGGAAAAATTGGTGCTGAAATTTATATGGAGGCACAAGAGACCTCGAATAGCTAAAGCAATCTTGTACAACAAAAAGAAAGCCGGAGGCATCACAATACCAGATTTCAGGACATACTACAGGGCAGTTGTAATCAAAGCAGCATGGTACTGGTACAGAAACAGATGGATAGACCAATGGAACAGAATTGAAACACCAGAAATCAACCCAAACATCTACAGCCAACTTATATTTGATCAAGGATCTAAAACCAATTCCTGGAGCAAGGACAGTCTATTCAATAAATGGTGCTGGGAAAACTGGATTTCCACGTGCAGAAGCATGAAGCAAGACCCCTACCTTACGCCTTACACAAAAATCCACTCAACATGGATTAAAGACCTAAATCTACGACCTGACACCATCAAGTTACTAGAGAACATTGGAGAAACCCTTCAAGATATTGGCACAGGCAAAGAGTTTCTGGAAAAGACCCGGGAGGCACAGGCAGTCAAAGCCAAAATTAACTATTGGGATTGCATCAAATTGAGAAGTTTCTGTACTGCAAAAGAAACAGTCAGGAGAGTGAAGAGACAACCGACAGAATGGGAAAAAATATTTTCAAACTATGCAACAGATAAAGGGTTAATAACCAGAATCTACAAAGAGATCAAGAAACTCCACAAAAACAAAACCAACAACCCAATTAAGAGATGGGTCAAGGACCTCAATAGACATTTTTCAAAAGAGGAAATCCAAATGGCCAACAGGCACATGAAAAAATGTTCAAGGTCATTAGTAATCAGGGAAATGCAAATCAACAAATATTTATTGAACCCCCATTTTATCAGTTGGGAATTGCCTTGCCTGCCTGTAATGGAATAAAGGTTTTAAATTTTTCTCTGAAAACAAAAAATCCAGAGGAAAGCAGGCCAGGGACTGGTACAGTGACTCCATAATTTCATCAATTTTAGGACTTTCCTTGTGATTACTATTGCTACTATTTATAACAAGTGACATTTGTCCTCATGTCAGTGACAGTTGTGCAAGGGTTTTGTTAACTCTCATAAGTGTTGCTGTGGTATGGACTCCAGGTCTGGCAACATAGTAAGACTTAAGTGTGACAGAAATCACCTGGTACACTACTAAGCTGTTTTTTTTTCCCCCTCAAATGTCAGGTTTTTTTTTTTTTAATGTAAAAATAGTGTCACAATTGCCACTATACCTGAAGGGAGAGAAAAGTCTGTTTTTATTCTTAGCTGAATTCTTTTCTCTCTCCCATTCATTTTGGCAAGTAATTCTGATGGATTAAAATTTAGTATACAGGGTCCAGCACCGTGGTGTTGGGGTTAAAGCTGCGGCCCACAGTGCCAGCACCCCACGTGGGTGCCGGTTCGAGTCCCAGCTGCCCCACTTCTGATCCAGCTTCTGCTATGGCCTGGGAAAGCAGTAGAAGATAGCCCAAGTCCTTGGGCCCCTGCACATGCTTGGGAAACCTGGAAGAAGCTCCTGACTCTTGATTGCTGGCCCAGCTCCAGCTTTGCAGCCATTTGGGGAGTGAACTAGTAGATGGAAGACTCTCTGCCTCTGCCTCTGCTTCTTTGTAACTCTGCTTTCCAAATAAATAAATAAATCTTTAAAGAAATAAAATTGAGTTTATAATACTCAATTTATATTTTAATATATACATGTAATTATATATAATCTATAAATATAATACTCAGTTTATGTTTTATAATAGCTGAGAGAGGAAAAAGAACAGGAAGGGTGTTTCATTCTACATAGGAAGAAATGATGTTAATACATATTTGTTCTATAGCTTTTTTGTCTTTAAATATGTTGTCTTCTTTAATGTCTATAACTTACATGGGAACTAAGTTTAATTAAAGTTACTATTTATATATGCATCATACAGTTAGGAATAGAAGCTTCCAAAAACATGTATTTGGAGTGATTCTCTGAAAAATTAATCTTAATTTTTTATGAAGGCCAACAAATGAGAGCCAGAAAAAATCAAAGCAAACAGAAATAACAGAAATGCAAAGCAAATGAAAATGCAGCCCCTCTTTCAAATTCAGACTTACCAACAAAATCATCAAAAATAAAAGCTCGCGAATAAACATAAATTATAGCATACATAATCAACATCTTAGTTTTTAATGGTGGAAACTTGCAAAAATCTTCATAAAGAACAGGGAATTCTTAGCAAGAAAGAAGTTATCACTAAAAGAAAAGGGTTGTTAGGACAATTTACAGCTGCAGATGTCCTTTGGAAAAATATTGTTTCCTGCTAACTTTGCAGCTAGCTTTGTCTGTGTCTGTTATATCAGCCTGATGCATATTTATGGTGTCTTGAGTTTTTTTTTTTTTCCACTTTCTAGTCTCAGGACCTTTGGTCATCATTTGAAAAGTCAAGGAGAACTGAAGAAATTTTGGAATACTGAATACTGTGTTTTCTTTTTTTTAATCTTCTATACTTCACACATATGCCTACTTTCTGTTTTGCTAAGAAGTGTTTAATTGTGTAACAGTTTCTTTCCCACAGTGGAATGCCACAATTACTACTAAGAAGAGCTGCAGACCAATCAATAGTTGTAGAAGTGAATACTGTTGGCTGGTGCCGCCGCTCACTAGGCTAATCCTCCGCCTTGCGGCGCCAGCACACCGGGTTCTAGTCCTGGTCGGGGCACCGGATTCTGTCCCAGTTGCCCCTCTTCCAGGCCAGATCTCTGCTGTGGCCAGGGAGTGCAGTGGAGGATGGCCCAAGTGCTTGGGCTCTGCACCCCATGGGAGACCAGGATAAGTACCTGGCTTCTGCCATCGGATCAGCGCAGTGCCTTGGCCGCAGCACGCTGGCCGTGGCGGCCATTGGAGGGTGAACCAATGGCAAAGGAAGACCTTTCTCTGTCTCTCTCTCACTGTCCACTCTGCCTGTAAAAAGAAAAAAAAAAGTGAATACTGCGTTTTCAAAGAGGGTAATTTCCAGAAACTGTTAAACTTAATATTGTCCCTTGGTAATATGAAAGTGATGTGGGCTAGGCAGGGAGTCAGTGAGAGACAAGGAGCTAAAGATAGCCAATACCTAAATCGTGAACACTGTACGTGTCACAAAAACTTATGTGCAGATTTAGCTTGGCTGAAGACTTGACACACCTGCTCTTCATCATGAAGCTAAGCCTTACTCTCCATCAAGCACCTGATGTCATGATACCTTCCTGGATGTAAACATGTGTGCTGCAGTCCCACTCAAACCTTGTCTTCTTTGGATCTTCATTCAGACCCTGTCTCAAGTGCCACCCCTACCCTGTAAAAAGTATGACTCTAGCCTGGGTAGGAGCAGTTTTCTCTCTTGAAATTGTCTGCACTCATCCCTAAGTGTGTACTATTCCTTTACTTAATTTTTTTTAAAGATTTATTTTATTTATTTGAAAGAGTTACAGAGAGAGGCAGAGACAGAAAGAGAGGTCTTCCATCCACTGGTTCACTCCCCAGATGGCTACAATGGCCAGAGCTACTCCGATCTGAAGCCATGAGCCAGGAGCTTCTTCTGGGTTTCCCATGCGGATGCAGGGGTACAAGGACTTGGGCCATCTTCTACTGCTTTCCTAGGCCATAGCAAAGAGCTGGATCAGAAGAGAAGCAGCCAGGATACAAATTGGCGACCATATGGGAAGCTGGCACTGCAGGCATAGGTTTTACCCACTATGCCACAGTGCTGACCCCTCTTCTTTCTGAATAATGTAAAATTATCATGATTTATTGGACTAAAAAGGTTTATTGCAATGAGAAGAATGTATTTATTTTACTCAGCAAGAAGAGATTTTTTCTTAAGAATTTATTCTGGGGACAGCATTGTGACTTAGTGAGTTAAGTTGCTGCTTGGAGGCTGGCATTTGTTATGAGTGATGGTTCAAGTTCTGGCTGTTCCACATCAGATTCATTTTTCTGCTAATCTACCTGGGAAAGCAGTGGAAGATGGCCTGAATGTAGGGGACTCTGCCACCCATGTGGGAGATCTGGATGGAGTTGTAGGCTCCTTGCTTTTGCCTGGCCCAGCCCTTGTTGTTGCAGCCATTTGGGGAATGAGCTGGTGGATAGAAGATCCTCTCTTTCTCTCTTTCTCTCTCTCTCCTTTTCTCTCTCTGTAACTTTTCATTTCAAATAATTCAATAAATCTTAAAAAAAACCACAAAATTTTGCATTTAAAAATAAATTCATATTCTAGATTTTAAAATATCATTCAATATTTGTAGCACAACATATCATTTTCATAGTTAATGTAATTAAATATAATTATACTATAATATATAATAATATATAATATTTTAAAATTGAGAATATAAATATATACCCATTCTAATTAGAGATGTCTCTGAGTAATAGTTCTTTGTTTTTCAATTTACTTAATGAAAGGCAGAGTTACACAGAGAGAGGGAGAGACAGAGAGAGAAGGAGAGATTGCTTATCCACTAGTTCACTCTTCAAATGGCCACTACCACGGGGATTGGGCCAGGATAAAATAAGGAACTTGGAACTCCATCTGGGCCTCTCCTCTCAGGGGAACAAGTTCTTGGGCCAATATCCACTGCTTTCCCACTTATATTTATTTATGGAGCTGGATTGGAAGTGGTACAGCCAGGACTGAAACTGGCACTTACCATGATATGGGATGCTAGCATTGCAAGCAGTGGCTCAGGCCACTGCACCACAATGTAGACCCCTGAGTAATACCTTTTCTAAGGTGGTGCCAATAGGAACATAGCAGAGACAGCTGTATTTAGAGTTGGAAGCATATAGATTTGCACTGTGATTATATTATTGATGCTATATGATACTAGTTAAATTATTTAAGCTTTATGTGCTTAAAAATGTGAAAAGTAATTTTATCTTGGTTGTACTGTGGATTAAGTAAAATGTTCATAAAGCACCTATAAAATAGACCTGATCATTAGTAATTCCTAAATAAATGGGAGCTGTTATTGTGATTATTTACCAAATTTACTTTCATAAGAATCTTAAAGCAGTTTATCTTTATTAACTATGACAAGAATTGAAAAACATGTATAAGAAAAATATAAATCTCAAAAGTAAATCCAATTTCTTTCAGAAATATATAACAAAACATTTTTCATCAGAGTTAGCAAATGTCGTTAATATTGTGCTGATTAATAGAGCTTATTTTGGATTTGATCTGTCAGCATGATTGAGGTAGATTGTGCATTTTGTGAGGGCATGTTAAATGTGTCACACTTGAAGTATCTAATGGAGTTAAAAGACCTTCAAATGTTCAGAAACATGTTGTCTTTAATGTGTCTCCCTCTAGTTTTTAAAATTGTTTAAGAAATTTACTTAACTTACTTGCTAGTGGGAGGGAGCTCCCATTCACTGATTCGCTCCCCAAATGCCCACAATGGCAGGATTGGGGTTGAGGGGAGGCAGTGAAGCTAGGAGCTGGACACCCAATCTAGGTCTTCCATGTGAGTGGCAGTAACCAAACTGCTTGAGTCATCACCAATGACTCCTAGGGTCTGCATTAGTAAGAAGCTAGAATCAGGATCTGTAGCTGGGAGTTGGATAGGTAGCATAACATGGGAGTTGGCTGTTTTAACTGTTAAGCCAAATAGCTCTCCCACGTCTCACTTTAAAGCAACTCAAAATACAATACTAATATTTTATTATTTTAAAGATTCATTTATTTACTTTTTAAAAGATAACGTGGCAGGGAGAGATAGAGATACATATGTAGAGAGAGAGGGAAAGAGCAGGAGAGAGAGAGAGAGAGAGAGAGAGAGAATGAGAGAGAATGCTTCCATCTGCTGGTTCATGCCCCATATAGCCAGGGCTGGTCCAGGTTGAACTCAGGAACCAGGAACTCCATCAGGGTCTCCCACATGGCTAGGTCCCAAGTACTTGAGCCATGTTTAAATGCCTTTCCAGGTTCATCAGCAGAAAGCTGATTTGGAAGCAGAGGGGCTAGGATTGGAATTGGCACTCTGATAGGGGATGTCAGAATCCCAAGCAGTGACATAATCCACTGTACTACAATACCTATCTCAATGTTTTATATTTCAAACTGACAAATTCAGAGTATAATGGTTTGTAAAATAAAATTTTTTCTTTTATTTAAAGGGGAAGCAATCCATTAAAAAAAGCCATAAGTTATAAGGGATGGGTTTTAGAGTCAGCAGACATGTGTGGCTGGGAAAGATTTATTTATTTTCTGTGAAAGGCAGAGTTATAGAGAGGCAGGAGAGAGAGAGAGAGAGAGAGAGAGAGAGAGAATCTTCCATCAGTGTCGCTCCCCCTCTTCGTGGAGGAACGACACTAAGCCCTGCCTAGGCTTCATATCCGAGTCACGGCACCATTATGTCGCTCCCCGTCTTCGTGGAGGAACGACACAGGACCCTGCGCTGTTCTTTCGTCTGCTCGGCCCTCCCCGGGTTTGCTGCTGGTTCTTCCCGGGTTGGCTACTGTCCCTTCCACCTCCGTGGAAGGGCAGTTCCCCCTGGCCACATTCCCCACTTCTGCAGGGGAGCGGCACACCGCCGGCCGGCTCTCTCGGGGGCTGCACAGGTGTTCCCCTTAGATGTTCCCCATAGATGTTCCTGGTGCATGCCGTCTCTCTCCTCCTTTATAGTCCTCCTCCGCCAATCCCAACTCGGCTGCCCACACGCCGAGTACGCTGCTCTCCTCCAATCAGGAGCAAGTCCTACAGTTTATTAGTTGAACTGGAGGCAGCTGTGCGGAAGCTGTTTACTTCTCTCCCAGCGCCATATTGTGGGAGAGCAGATGCACAGAATAAGTCTTAATTCGAGTAACTTAGTCTAGTCCGGATTGCTCCCCACAGATCCCCCTTTCTTTTTATTTTTTAGCGTTGATACGCGCCTGTCTTCGGTGTCCCGCGGCACACACTCTGCTCTACTTGCTAGAGTTGCCACAGGCTCTTACAAGTCCTATCAGGCAAACCGAATCCGGGTCCTCTCTTCGCCATGTTGTGAGGAGGTTTTTAGGCGCTGATGCGTGCCTGTGTTCGGTGCCCTGCAGCGCATACTCTGCTCTGCTAGAACTGCCTGCAGGTGTTTACAAAACCTATCAGGCAAACCGAATCCAAGCCTTCTCATTGCCGTATTGTGGGGGAGACTTATTAGTGTTGGTTTGTGCCTATCTTCGGTGACCTGCAGCTCATACTCTGGTCGAGCTGCTTGCTGGCGCTTACCGCCTTAAATCAGGCAGACCGAATCCAAGCTCTCACATTGCAGTGTTGTAGGGAGGCCTTTTTATTTCTCTATTTCTCTATCTCTGGGCATTCCTATTTCTCCCATTTTACTTCTATCTTCCAGCATTCCTATTTCTCTTTTACTTCTAAACTTGTGTTTCTCTTATCCCCGCAGCTTCCCGCTGCCCGCCCCGAGGCTACTTCTCGGCGGGTTCCCGGCTGAGCCGCTTCAGCCCGCACCTCTCTCATCTGCGCAGCTTCCCGGCTTTGCGCGGCTCGGCTTCGCGCGCTCCGCGGTCTCCACGCTTAACCCTTTCGCGTCTGAACCACGGCCTACGCCAGCCCCGTTCCCTATCTATTCACGCCCCGTGCTCTCTCTGCACGCGGCGGCTTCCGCGAGTAACACAGCGTAGCTTGCGTCTCCACCACTAGCATTCAATCCAAGTTCCCCGGACTAGCCTGGCGAATTCAACCCAGCGTACGTCTCCGCCCCACGATTTGGCTTCCCGTCCTTTGCTCCCCGGGCTAATCAGACGGATCCCAATCTGGCTTGCGTCTCAGCTTCTGGTTTCAACTTTTCACCCCCTATTCCCGGGCTAACTTGAGAATCCCAAAGTGGCTTTCGTTTCAGCCTCGGCCTGCCCCCCGCGGCTTCAATTTCCCTAACACTTTTCTCTACCCGGTATGTTTCCCTAAGTTTTCTTCCAACAATATTCCTCCCTCATTTCTCCTGGCCTCTCCCCACAGTCCGCATCCGAGTCTGTTTGTTCTAGCTTTCACTTTCGCTTTCGCCCTTAGAGATTTCTCCCAGCTTCCCCCCGTAGTCCGTATCCGAATCTATGCCTAGGCTTTCAATAGCTTCTTCCGGCACCCTTTTCGTCCGGCTTTTCCCTAGGCTGTTTGCTAGTCTCTCTCTCCGGTATTTTCCTGCTTCTTCCCGTTTCTTCCCTCCTAAGTTTGCTATCCGTCCTAGGTTTCCTATCCGAATCAGGTTTCCTATCCGAGTCACGGCACCATTATGTCGCTCCCCCTCTTCGTGGAGGAGCAACACTAAGCCCTGCCTAGGCTTCATATCCGAGTCACGGCACCATTTTGTCGCTCCCCCTCTTCGTGGAGGAACGACACTAAGCCCTGCCTAGGCTTCATATCCGAGTCACGGCACCATTATGTCGCTCCCCGTCTTCGTGGAGGAACGACACAGGACCCTGCGCTGTTCTTTCGTCTGCTCGGCCCTCCCCGGGTTTGCTGCTGGTTCTTCCCGGGTTGGCTACTGTCCCTTCCACCTCCGTGGAAGGGCAGTTCCCCCTGGCCACATTCCCCACTTCTGCAGGGGAGCGGCACACCGCCGGCCGGCTCTCTCGGGGGCTGCACAGGTGTTCCCCTTAGATGTTCCCCATAGATGTTCCTGGTGCATGCCGTCTCTCTCCTCCTTTATAGTCCTCCTCCGCCAATCCCAACTCGGCTGCCCACACGCCGAGTACGCTGCTCTCCTCCAATCAGGAGCAAGTCCTACAGTTTATTAGTTGAACTGGAGGCAGCTGTGCGGAAGCTGTTTACTTCTCTCCCAGCGCCATATTGTGGGAGAGCAGATGCACAGAATAAGTCTTAATTCGAGTAACTTAGTCTAGTCCGGATTGCTCCCCACACATCAGGTGGTTCACTTCCCAAATGGCTACAATAGATGGAGTTGGGCAGATATGAAGCCAGGAACTAGGAGCTTCTTCTGGGTCTCTCACATGGGTGCAGGAGCCCAAGGCCCTGGGCCATCTTCTACTGCTTTCCCAGGTTACAGCAGAGAGCTGTATTGGAAGTGGAGCAGCCTGGACTTAAGCCAGCACCCATATGGGCTGTCAGCACTACAGGTGGAGGCTTTACCCGCTACGACTCAGCGCCAACCCCCACTGTGGGGAGCAACTGGGACTAGACTGTTACTCGAATTAAGACTTATTTTATGCATCTGCTCTCCCACAATATGGCGCTGGGAGAGGAGGAAACAGCTTCTGCACAGCTGCCTCCAGTTCAACCAATAAACAGCAGGACCTGCTCCTGATTGGAGGAGAGCAGCGTACTCGGCGTGTGGGTAGCAGAGTTGGGATTGGTGGAAGAGGACTATAAAGGAGGAGAGAGATAACATGCACCAGGAACATCTATCTGAAGGAACACCTGAGCAGCCCCCGAGAGAGCCGGCCGGCGGTGTGCCGCTCCCCCGCGGAAGTGGGGAAAGTGGCAGGGGGAACCGCCCTTCCACAGAGGTGGAAGGGACGGTAGCCAACCCGGGAAAAACCAGCAGCAAACTCAGGAAGGGCCGAGCAGACAAAAGAACAGCGCAGGGTCCTGTGTTGTTCCTCCACGAAGAGGGGAGCAACATAATGGTGCCGTGACTCGGATAGGAAACCTAGGAGGGAAGAAGCGGGAAGAAGCAGGAAAATACCGGAGAGAGAGATTAGAGAGAGCCTAGGGGAAAGCTGGATGGAAAAGGTGCCGGAAGAAGCTATCGAAAGCCTAGGCATAGACTCGGATACGGACTACAGGGGGAAGCTGGGAGAAATCTCTAAGGTCGAAAGCGAAAGTGAAAGCTAGAAGAAACTTAGACTCGGATACGGACTGTGGGGAGAAGCCAGGAGAAATGAGAGGGGAATATTGTTGGAAGAAAAGTTAGGAAACATACCGGGTAGAGCAAAATGTTAGGGAGGATGAAGCCGTGGGGGCAGGCTGAGGTGGAGACGTAAGCTAGCTTGGGATTCGTCAAGTCAGCCCGGGTAGCAAAAGGCGAAAAGCTAAAACCAGAGGCGGAGGCTAGGTTGAATTTGCCAGGTTAGCCCGGGGAACTTAGACTGAATACCGGTGGCGGAAACATGAGCTAGGCTGTGTGACTCGCGGAAGCCGCCGCGTGCAGAGAGAGTGCGCGGGGCACAAACGGGGAGAGCGCACGGGGCACGAGTAGGAAACGCGGGGCTAGCGCGAAGGCCGTGGTGCGGGCGCAAAGGGCGGAGACCACGGAGCGCGCGAAGCCGGGAAGCCGCGCAGAGCCGGGAAGCCGCCAAGGGGCGAGGCGCCGAGAAGCAGCCTCGGGGAGGGCGCCGGGAAGTCACGGGGATAAGAGAAACAGAAGTATAGAAGTAAAATGAGAGAAATAGGAATGCTGGCAGATAGAAGTAAAATAGGAGAAATAGGAATGCCCGGAGGTAGAGAAATAGAGAAAAATAAGGCCTCCCCACAACACAGCAATGAGAGAGCTTGGATTCGGTCTGCCTGATTAGTAAGACGATAAGCACCTGCTGGCGGCTAGCAGCTTACCCGCTGCAGCTCACCGAAGACAGGCACATTATCAACATCAATAAGTCTCCCCACAATACGGCAATGAGAGGGCTTGGATTCGGTTTGCCTGATTGGTAGGGCTTGTAAGCACCTGCAGGCAGTTCTAGCAGAGCAGAGCATGCGCTGCAGGGCACCGAACACAAGCATGCATCAGCGCCTAAAAACCTCCTCACAACATGGCGAAGAGAGGACCCGGATTCGGTTTGCCTGATTGGTAGGGCTTGTAAGCACCTGTGGGCAACTCTAGCAAGCAGAGCAGAGTGTGCGCCGCGGGGCACCGAAGACAGGCGCGTATCAACGCCAAAAATAAAAAGAAAGGGGGATCTGTGGGGAGCAACTGGGACTAGACTGTTACTCGAATTAAGACTTATTTTATGCATCTGCTCTCCCACAATATGGCGCTGGGAGAGGAGGAAACAGCTTCTGCACAGCTGCCTCCAGTTCAACCAATAAACAGCAGGACCTGCTCCTGATTGGAGGAGAGCAGCGTACTCGGCGTGTGGGTAGCAGAGTTGGGATTGGCGGAAGAGGACTATAAAGGAGGAGAGAGACAACATGCACCAGGAACATCTATCTGAAGGAACACCTGAGCAGCCCCCGAGAGAGCCGGCCGGCGGTGTGCCGCTCCCCCGCGGAAGTGGGGAAAGTGGCAGGGGGAACCGCCCTTCCACGGAGGTGGAAGGGACGGTAGCCAACCCGGGAAAAACCAGCAGCAAACTCAGGAAGGGCCGAGCAGACAAAAGAACAGCGCAGGGTCCTGTGTTGTTCCTCCACGAAGAGGGGAGCGACATAATGGTGCTGTGACTCGGATAGGAAGCCTAGGCAGGGTTTAGTGTCGTTCCTCCATGAAGAGGGGGAGCGACACCACACCAGTCCTTTTTTTTTTTTTTTAATCTCTCTCTCTCTTTGAAAGGCAGAGTGACTTAAAGGAGAGATGGAGATGGGGGTAAGGAATGGCAGACCTTTAATTTCTTGGTTCACTTCCCAAATGCCCACAACAACTTGGGGATGGGGCAGTCTGAAGCAAAGACCTCAATCCAGGTCTCCTGCATGGGTGGCAGGAACCCAGGCACTTGGACAATCATCTGCTACTTCCCAGGTGCATTAGCAGGAAGCTGTATCAAAAACAGAGGCAGGTACATGGTTGCAGGGGAAATTTATTTTTCTTTTTAAAAATATTTATTTATTTGAAAGGCACAGTTACAGAGAGAGAGAGAGGGAGACTGAGATGGAGACAGGAGAGAGAGAGCGAGCGAGTGAGCTGCACAATAGCACTGGGCCAGGGTGAAGTCAGGAGTCAGAGACTTCTTCTGGGTCTCCCACGTGGATGGCAGAGACTCATGCCCAAATAGGATGCTGGTGTCACAGGTGGCAGCATAACCCACTATGCCACAACACCAGCTGCTGATGAAATTTCTATAGGTTGATCTGTCATTGCTGTAATGAACTTTAATTCCCTGGATTAATGTTGTTTTAGTTTAAATTATGAGAGGTATTTAAAAAGTTTGTGGAACATATGTATTATGAAAAACTATGCATGGATTTCAAGTTGTTTTGCATCAAAATAAACCAATTTCTTAATTCTAATTTTTCCCCACCTTTCTGAAGTACCCTGATGAGATAGTTTGGAGAGGTCTTAATAGAGAGATAACCATCTAGCAAAGACTTCAAAGTAGGGATGCAGCAAGCAAGTGAATTTCTGGGAGAAGAGTATTTCCATAAAAGAGAATAGAAAATACAAAGCCTTAATGTGGTGTGTTATTCTGTGTCACCTCTTGGGTTGGGTCTGAAAATTGGCTCATATATGGGAAGTGAGCAAGACACTGTGACTTTTTGTTGGGGCAGCCACCTCAGCCTCCTGCTCCTCTTTTCTTAACTTTTTTGATTATGGATAATAAGTAGCACCTTTATTGGCTTTGCTTCTATTTTGTCTCTAGGGACACCATGCTGTATTAACCATCTCTGAAACTCCTGTGTGTCAAGCTCTGTTAGCTGTTCACCTGACACTGCCAGTCATTATAGTAATTGTGGCCTCCTGTCATCTGGCAGTTAAATGCTGCCAGTTTTTCAACTGTGCTACTCTCCTTTCATCATCCCTGACTCACAGGGAAGTGCCACTGCTGAAATTATCAGTAATGCTAGTGCTCCTCTTGCTGGTGCATTTTTTAGTGGCCTTGCTGAATTGATGTGTCCCTTGGACTTTCTTTTTTTACATTTTTATTTAATGTATACAAATTTTATGTATTTCCCATATGGACTTTCTTGTAGAATATAATCCTAGATCCTCCTGACTTTTGAAATGTAATCACAGGACCCGTGCTGTGGACATAGCAGTTTAAGCTGCTGCTTGTAGCACTGGCATCCCATATGGGCACTGATTTGCATCCTGGCTGCTCTACTTACAATCCAGCTCCCTGCTAATGTTCTTGGGAAAGCAGCAGGTGATGGTCCAAAGTGTGGGCCCCTGCACCCATGTGGGAGACCTGGAGGAAGTTCCTGGCTCTTGGCTTTGGCCTGGCCCAGCCCAGCCATTGTAACCATTTGGGGAGTGAACCATCAGATGGAAACCTCTCTTTCTCTGTCTCTCTCCCTCTCTCTGTAACTCTGCTTTCAAATAAATAAATCTTTTAAAAAAATGTAACCACTCAAGCAAACCAACTTCGTTAACTTCTTTTTTTCTCCTTCTACCATCTTTCAGGGAAGCATAAGCATTTCTCCTGTACTAAGTTGACTATTGTTTTTCCCAGCTTTCTAAGATCCATCAACAGAAAGCTTCCTTCTTCCCCATACAAGGATTGTTTTGGGGGTGGTTGATAGAATCTGGTGTCCCTGGGGACAGTATACAGGGGAAACCAACAAAGGTACTGCTTAACATCCATAATTTAAAAAAAGCAAGAAAAGAAGAGTAAGAGATTGAGAAGATTGCACCAGTAAGAAATAACAGTCTTATGCTTATTTCCCAGATCTGAGCCAATTTTCAGACTCAAACCTATTGAATGAGGTTGAGTTTTAACCCTAGGTTACGATGTTAAATCCAGTGTCTGAAATGGCTGTAAATCAAAGAATTTTTATCTATTCTGATACTCCTACACCCTTATCAAGGACCATCAATGTCTAATCCTAGGTGTGCCCCTTATGTGTGCCAGCTTATTCTTTAGGTGTAATTCATTCATTCCTTACCAGGCTCAGTGGTCATCAACTCGGTTTATATGAAGATTTTCAAAGATTTTATTGACTTATTTGAAAGGCAGAGTTACAGAGAGAGAAGGACACACACACACACACACAGAGTTAGGACACACACACACACGCACACACACATACACAGACACACAGAGATAGAGTGAGAGCGAGAGCGAGAGAGAGAAACACACATAGGTCTTTCATTTTGCTGGTTTACTCACCAAATGTCTACAACTGCCAGAGCTGAGCCAGGCCAAAGCCAGGAGCCAGAGTTTCATCTGAGGCTCCCATGTGGGTGCAGGGCCCAAGTACTTGGGCCATCTTTAGCTGCTTTCCCAGGCACATTAGCAGGGAGCTGGACTGGAAGTGGAGCAGCCTGGACTCAAACTGGCACCCATACAGGATGCTGACATTGCAGGTTGTGGCTCAACCTGCTTTGCTAGCTGGTCTTATTAAGATTTAATCTTAGTTATTAGTCTGGCAGCCAGCAGAATTCGAGAGAGCTTTTGTGTTGGGAGTGGCTGTGTCACCTCTTTTGTGAAGTAGCTTCATCTGACTGCGCCTGGCTCCAAAGGAAGCTCTGTAATGGAATCTAACTGTGTCTAAGGAAGCAGAGGTAACAGGTTTAGTGAGCATGTAGTCAATTTCTGCCAAAATGTTTCTAGGTTTTAAAAGGGTATATTGTGAAGAAGTTGATCTTTTTGAGCTCTTTACATGCTGCTTTTTGGGCATACAGTGATTCCACTGGGATTAACTTTTTTCTTGCTTAGTGATATGTGCAAATGTTTGTTACGGGATACCTTCTAACAGTATTTGAACCTCTTCCCCTATTCATTCCATTTCAGTGTATTTTTTTCTAGTTTTACATTTAGATTGTTCTAATTATTTTTAATCTCTTTTGTGATTTTTTGTATTTATTTATTTAAATAACAGAATGACAGACATGAAGAGGTAGGGAGAACAGGAGGGAGGGTGGGAGGTATAGAGAGAAAAAGAGAGGAGGGATGAGTGTTTTCCATCTACTTTCCCCAAATGCCTGCAGCAGCTGGGGCTGGGCCAGGCTGAATCTAAGAGCCAGGAACTCCAATTCGGATCTCCCACATGGGTGGCAGGAAGTCAAGCACTGAGGCCATTATCTGCTGCCTCCAGCATTTGAACCATGTGCTCTGGTATGGAATACAAACATCTCAGGCATTAGCTTAGCCAGCTGTGCTGCAATGCATGCCCCTTGTGTTTTTCAAATATTTTCTATTGATGACTTTTAAGTTGAGATAAAAATTTTTCCACAGGTAAAAAGAAAATTGAGGTGGTGGGTGAGTGAATTAAAATCATTGAACATCAGGTGAATATTGTATAGTGGTAGATATACTCCTGAACAGTTGATTCCTAATCAAATCATATTTTGCCTTTGATAGTTATTTTAAAATTGTAGTTTTGATACAGTGGAAAAAATATAGAGCAAGTTGATGAAAGAAACAGAAATAGCAATAGGAGTTACAGGTTTGAATTATATCTAATAAATAAACTCTGAAAAAATTGGGGCACACTTTGTTGTCCTTGTAATGTTTCATTCACAGAAAAGCTTGATAAAACATGAAACCAAGAAAAATCATTATTTATGAACATATCCCTTCGAAATGCAGTAAGGCCTAATTTAGCAGGTAACGAGCCTCATCTCATCACAAATCTTTTAGAACAAATATTACCTCATTTTCAGAGTTCTACTTGCTAGTCTAATAATTTGATGTTTAAATATGGTTTTCATTATCAGTAAGCTTTTCTACAAAGAGGAAAATATTTTAATTATCATTTCACATGTGAAGAAATGGAAATATTGAGAAACTTTAGCATATTTAAGGATCACACAAGTCTGGATTAGAACTCTAATTCATTATAGCTGACTTTTACATGTAATATTTCTACAATCACAGGGAAAGTTTAATCTCAAAATATTAAATTTAGAAATGATCTTAAAGGGCAGCTGCCTTTTATCACTGAGGAAATGAGGCTCAGAGAGGCTAAATGACTTCACTGTTACACAATTAGTTTACCTATGTAACATATGGGTATGTTCTGTGTTTTATGTAATAAGTATTGTCCATAATAATGAGTACTATTTTCTAGTTATTACGTTAAGTTCTGAATCAACAACAATAAGTTGTGCTCCCCAAGAGACTCATAGTCTGATAGAACAGATTGGCATTTTAAGGGATTTTCAGAGAAACTTTACAATAATTGATCAAAACTTAGCGGCATATCTTAAGCCTCATAATTTTCTCATTAAATTTCTATTTTATAACGATTACACTGGAAGTGTTGTGGTTTGTCTCCCCTATTCTGCTCTTTTCTAATCAGAACATTTCAGAACTTTTTTCCCAATGGGAACTCTTCTTGCCATCTGTAATTTATGTTATTTGCATCTGATATACACTGTCAGACTGCTGTACTTTGGCTAACGATCTGGCCAAAAGCAAACTCTTGTTTTTTTATGAATTTTTATTTGTAAAAGGATTTATCTATTTAAAAGGCAGAGGGAGAGAGGGAAAAGGAGGGGAGAGAGAGCCAGAGGGATGGAGGGAGGTAGAGATTGAAGCGCGCTGGCTGTGGTGGCCATTGGAGGGTGAACCAACGGCAAAAGGAAGACCTTTCTCTCTGTCTCTCTCTCTCACTGTCCACTCTGCCTGTCAAAAAAAAATTAAAAAAAGAAAAAAAGAAAAAAAGAAATTTATCTTCCATCTTTTTTTTTAAAGATTTTGCTTATTTGAGAGGTAAAGTTACAGAGAAAGGGAGAGAAAGATTTTGTATTTTTTAAAAAAACTTTTATTTAACAAATATAAATTTCCAAAGTACAACTTTTGGATTACAGTGGCTTTTTCCCCCCATAACCACCCTCTCACCTGCAACCATCCCATTTCCTGCTCCCTCTCCCATCCCATTCACATCAAGATTCATTTTCAATAATCTTTATATACAGAAGATCTACTTAGTATATACTAAGTAAAGATTTCAACAGTTTTCACCCAAACAGAAACACAAAGTATAGAGTACTGTTTTAGTAGTAGTTTTACCATTAATTCACAAGTACAACACATTAAGGGCAAAGGTCCTACATGGGGAGTAAGTGCACAGTGACTCCTGTTGTTGATTTAACAATTGACACTCTTATTTATGGCGTCAGTAATCACCTGAGGCTCTTGTCATGAGCTGCCAAGGCTATAGAAGCCTTTTGAGTTTGTAACCCCAATCTTATTTAAACAAAGCCATAGTCAAAGTGGAAGTTCTCTCCTCCCTTCAGAGAAAGGTACCTCCTTCCTTGATGGCCTGTTCTTTGCGCTAAGATCTCACTCACAGAGGTCTTTCATTTAGGTCATATTCTTTTTTTGCCAGAGTGTTTTGGCTTTCCATGCCTGCAAAACTCACATGGGCTTTTTAGCCAGATCCAAATGCCTTAAGGGCTGATTCTGACACCCGAGTGCTGTTTAGGATATCTGCCATTCTATGAGTCTGCTGTGTATCCTGCTTCCCATGGAGGATTGTTTTCTCCTTTTTTATTCTATCAGTTAGTATGAGCAGACACTAGTCTTGTTTATCTGATCCCATTGACTCTTAATCTTATCATTATGATCAATTATGAACTGAAACTGATCACTTTGACTAGTGAGATGGCATTGGTACATGCCACCTTGATGGGAATGAATTGGAATCCCCTGGCACATTTCTAACTCTATTGTTTGGGGCAAGTCAGCTTGAGCATGTCCCAAATTGTACATCTCTTCCCTCTCTTACTCCCACTCTTATATTTAACAGGGATCACTTTTCAGTTAAATTTAAACACCTAAGAATAATTGTGTGTTAATTAAAGGTTCAACAAATAGTATTAAGTAGAATAAAAAATACTAAAAGGGATAAATATTAAGGTGTTCTTCAACAGTCAGGACAAGGGCTGATCAAGTCATTGTTTCTCATAATGTCCATTTCACTTCAACAGGTTTCCCTTTAGGTACTCAGTTGTCACCAATCAGGGAGAACATATGATATTTGTCCCTTTGGGACTGGCTTATTTCACTCAGCATGATATTTTCCAGATTCCTCCATTTTGTTGCAATTGACCAGATTTCATTTTTTTTTGCTGCTGTATAGTATTCTGCAGAGTAAATATCCCATAGTTCCTTTACCAGTCTTCTGTTGATGGGCATTTAGGTTGATTCCATGTCTTTGCTAAAGTGAATTTTATTGCAATAAACGTTGAGGTACACACAGCTCTTTTATTTGCCACTTTAATTTCCTTTGGGTAAATTCCAAGGAATGGGATGGTTGGGTTGTATGGTAGGGATATATTCTGGTTTCTGAGAAATCTCCAAACTGACTTCCATAGTGGCTTTACACCACCAACAGTGAGTTAGTGTTCCTTTTTCCGACATCCTCGCCAGCATCTGTTGTTGGTAGATTTCTGTATGTGAGCCATTTTAACTGGGGTGAGGTGAAAATTCATTGTGGTTTTGCTTTGCATTTCCCTGATTGCTAGTGATGCTGAACATTTTTTCATGTGCCTGTTGGCCATTTGGATTTCCTCTTTTGAAAAATGTCTATTGAGGTCCTTGGCCCATCTCTTAAGTGGGTTGTTGGTTTTGCTTTTGTGGAGTTTCTTGATCTCTTTGTAGATTCTGGTTATTAACCCTTTATTGGTTGCATAGTTTGCAAATATTTTTTCCCATTCTGTCGGTTGCCTCTTCACTCTCCTGACTGTTTCTTTTGCAGTACAGAAACTTCTCAATTTGATGCAATCCCAATAGTTAATTTTGGCTTTGACTGCCTGTGCCTCCAGGGTATTTTCCAAGAAGTCTTTGCCTGTGCCAATATCTTGCAGGGTTTCTCCAATGTTCTCTAATAATTTGTTGGTGTCAGGTCGTAGATTTAGGTCTTTAATCCATGTTGAGTGGATTTTTGTGTAAGGTGAAAGGTAGGGAATCTTGCTTCATGATTCTGCACGTGGAAATCCAATTTTCCCAGCACCATTTATTGAATAGACTGTCCTTGCTTTATGGATTGGTTTTGGATCCTTGATCAAATATAAGTTGGCTGTAGATGTTTGGATTGATTTCTGGTGTTTCAATTCTGTTCCATTGGTCTATCCATTTGTTTCTGTACCAGTACCAGTACCAGTACCATACTACAACTGCCCTGTAGTATGTCCTGACATCTGGTATTGTGATGCCTCCGGCTTTGTTTTTGTTGTACAAGATTGCTTTAGCTATTCGAGGTCTCCTGTGTCTCCATATGAATTTCAGCATCATTTTTTCCAGATCTGAGAAGAATGTCTTTGGTATTTTGATTGGTATCACATTGAATCTATAAATTGCTTTTGGGAGAATGGACATTTTGATGATACTGATTCTTCCAATCCACGAGCATGGAAGATTTTTTCATTTTTTTGGCATCCTCTTCTATTTCTTTCTTTAAGATTTTGTAATTCTCATTGTAGAGATCTTTAATGTCCTTGGTTAAGCTTATTCCAAGGTATTTGATTGTTTTTGTAGCTATTGTGAATGGGATTGATCTTAGAAGTTCTTCCTCAGCCATGGCATTGTCTGTGTATACAAAGGCTGTTGATTTTTGTGCATTGATTTTATATCCTGCTACTTTGCCAAAATCTTCTATGAGTTCCAATAGTCTCTTAGTAGAGTTCTTCGGATCCCCTAAATAAAGAATCATATCATCTACAAAGAGGAATAGTTTGAGTTCTTCCTTCCCAATTTGTATCCTTTTAATTTCTTTTTTTGCCTGATGGCTCTGGCTAAAACTTCCAGAACTATGTTGAATAGCAGTGGTGAGAGTGAGCATCCCTGTCTGGTACCAGATCTCCGTGGAAATGCTTCCAACTTTTCCCCATCAATAGGATGCTGGCCGTGGGTTTTTCATAAATTGCTTTGATTGTATTAAGGAATGTTCCTTCTATACCCAGTTTGCTTAGAATTTTCATCATGAAAGGGTGTTGAATTTTATTGAATGCAATCTCTGCATCAATTGAGATAATCATATGGTTTTTCTTCTGTGATTTATTATGTGGTGTATCACATTGATTGATTTGCGAATGTTGAACCATCCGTGCATACAAGGGATAAATCTTACTTGATCTGGGTGGCTGATCTTTCCGATGTGTTGTATTCTATTGGCAAGAATTTTATTAAGGATTTTTGCATCTATGTTCATCAGGGAAATGGGTCTGTAATTCTCTTTCAATGCTACATCTTTTTCAGGTTTAAGAATTAATGTGATGCTGGCTTCATAGAAAGAATTTGGGAGGATTCCCTCCTTTTCGATTGTTCTGAATAGTTTGATAAAATTAGAATTAGTTCTTTAAATGTTGAGCAACAACTTACTATTTTATTCCTTTGAATGTTTTTTTGTTCTACTTACTACCATTGGTTTTACTCTTTAATTAATTAACACACAATTATTCTTAGGTGTTTAAATTTAACTGAAAAGTGATCCCTGTTAAATATAAGAGTGGGAATAAAAAGGGAGGAGATGTACAGTTCAGCACATGCTCACTCAGACTTACCCCTAATGGTAGAGCTAGAAACATGCCAGGGGATTCCAATTCATTCCCATCAAGGTGGCATATATCAATGCCTTCTTACTTGTTAAAGTGATCAGTTTCAGTTTATAACTGATCAAAAAGATAGGATTAAGTGTCAACGGGATCACATAAATAATACCAGTGTCTGCAAATAATTTATAGAATTAAAAAGGAGAGAATGATCCTCCATGGGAAGCAGGATACACAGCAGACTCATAGAATGGCAGATATCCTAAACAGCACTCGGGTGTCAGAATCAGCCCTTAAGGCATTTGGATCTGGCTAAAAAGCCCATGTGAGTTTTGCAGGCATGGAAAGCCAAAACACTCTGGCAAAAAAAGAATATGACCTAAATGAAAGACCTCTGTGAGTGAGATCTTAGCGCAAAGAACAGGCCATCAAGGAAGGAGGTACCTTTCTCTGAAGGGAGGAGAGAACTTCCACTTTGACTATGGCTTTGTTTAAATAAGATTGGGGTTACAAACTCAAAAGGCTTCTATAGCCTTGGCAGCTCATGACAAGAGCCTCAGGTGATTACTGACGCCATAAATAAGAGTGTCAATTGTTAAATCAACAACAGGAGTCACTGTGCACTTACTCCCCATGTAGGACCTTTGCCCTTAATGTGTTGTACTTGTGAATTAATGGTAAAACTACTACTAAAACAGTATTCTATACTTTTTGTTTCTGTTTGGGTGAAAACTGTTGAAATCTTTACTTAGTATATACTAAGTAGATCTTCTGTATATAAAGATTATTGAAAATGAATCTTGATGTGAATGGGATGGGAGAGGGAGCAGGAAATGGGATGGTTGCAGGTGAGAGGGTGGTTATGGGGGGAAAAAGCCACTGTATTCCAAAAGTTGTACTTTGGAATTTTATATTCATTAAATAAAATTTGCAAATAAAAAAATTTAATAAAAATGTAACTTTTGAATTAAAAGTGTTTATTATTGAAGATACAAATAAAATTTAGAGATTCATTGACCCTGGCTGAAAATGACAGGTAGCCCTTTCTGAGATGTCACGAAAACATGTTTTCCTTTCATAGGTGACTTTATTAGGTATTCTTCTATCCTTACCTCATGTTCCTGTTTGTCCCTCAGTCTCTGAAACCCTTTCCATTATTAATGTTTATTCTTTCCTTAAATCAGCTCGTTAACTCATTTTGTCTCTAGTTTAAACTAGTATGAGTTTTAAATAATTTCTGACCCCATCCCACATTACTACCTCATCGTTAACTCTCTTTCAAAAGGTTGAGGCTTAGAGTTGATGTGCCATTTCAGTGCATATTATACTATAATCATAAAGCTGAAAATGGAAAGCTTAATTTTTGCTTTTATAGGGTGTCATAATGCCCCAGTGTCAAAGTACCCCTAAATCAAAACAGTTGAGTCAAACGAATGTGAATAGGTACCACTATACTTCTCAGAGGGCTGTACTTGAAACATTATTTGGAGTTTAGACCCAAATTAACTACTTTGTATTGTCACCTGGACTCCATGTTTCATAGAATTTATAACACCAGTGTCTGTAGGTACTCCCAGTAATCTTCATCTACTTGTTATGCTTTAATACGTACTCCTAAAAAGCCAGGTTCTCTTTCCATAAGCTGTCAGACAGTGATATTGTAGTTGTGTTTGCTTAATGTATTTCATTCTTGGAAAAAATAATCAATCATCATTATAATAACTTTGTCTTAATTCAGAGATCTGTATTTTTAGAACTCTATTTTCAAAAACAGTCTATAACCAGAAATTGAGCATAAAAACATTTGTGGGCTATTAAAGTATATTTTGTTATAAAGCTTCTGCATTCTAAACTTTATGTAGCAAGTTAAGCAGATGAACAAAGTGACAGGTAATAGCCTGTCTTTTGGAAGAAATGAGAAAAATGTCTCTGTTAAAACATAGAAACGAAAGATGCTAACATTTGTATCATGTTTTCTATGAGCCAAATCATCTTAAATATGTTATTTCATTTAATCCTTTTTGCAGCCTTATAAACTTTTATTCTTTTTGTACAGGTGGTGAAATTGCAACTGTTTTATGATTTGCTTAAGATGATACAGCTAAAACATAGAAGGGAAAAACAGACCTTTAAAAATAATATAGCAGACAATTATTTGAGGCAAGGATGATTCTAAATCCATTATGCATATAAATGCTTTAATTTTCTCAAGAGTTTGATGAAGTAATTATCATAATTTTACAGATGAGGATATTAAAACATGAAGGGGATAAGTAACTTATTCAAGTCATATGCTGAGAAATAGAGGTGGAATTCAAATCCAATCTGATTTCAGAGCTTATACTTTTTTGTTTGTTTTAAAGATTTATTCAGTTATTGAAAGGCAGAGTTACAGAGAGGCAGAGGCAGACAGAGAGAAAGAGAAAGAGGGAGGGAGGGAGAGGGAAAGACAGAGAAAGAGAGAAAGAGAAAGAGAGAGAGAGAAAGGGAGGGGGAGAGAGAGAGAGGAAGAGAGAGAGAGAAAGAGAAAGAGAGAGAGAGGAAGAGAGAGAGAGAAAGAGAGAAGGGGGGGAGAGAGAGAGAGACAGAGAGAGAGAGAGAAAGAAAGAGAGAAAGAGATCTTTGATTTGCTGGTTCACTCCCCAGATGGCTGCAACGGCCAGAGCTTGCCAATCCAAAGCCAGGAGCCAGGAGCCAGGAACTTCTTCCTGGTCTCCCATGCAGGTGCCATGGCAGAGAGCTGAATCGGAAGAGGAGCAGCCAGGACTCAAACTGGAGACCAAATGGAATGGTGACCCTTCAGGCAGTGGCTTTACCTGCTATGCCATAGCGCTGGCCCCCAGAGCTTATACCTTTACTCACTAAAATATGTGTGTCTAGCATTTATGATCTTACTAACAAAAGAGGGTGCTATAATTCCTATTCGCCTTCCAAAATCTGGCCCTTCTTCTTAATAGCCTGGCAATTTCTTCCTGACATAAAACATTTACTATTGAAGGGAGGCTCTAATATGCACTCTCTTTTCGTATCATCACTCTATACTCTACTACAGCTTGTTAACTTTTTGTTCCATAATCCCAGTAACAGCCCTAACAGTTATTAGGATTCTTACTTACATTAAAAGCTGAGGAAACAAAGAATTAAAACTAAAGTAATCCAAGTTCACATAGTTAATGAGTAGCAGGTCCAGAACTCAAAATCACATTTGGGTCACTCATACATTGCTAGTGGGAATATAAAATGGCAGAGTTATTATGAGTTTAATGTTTTATTTTAAAATTAAAGATGCATTTATAATATATTCACACATCCTTATATTTTACTCACTAAATATGTCTACCTATCATTTATGATGTTATTAATAAAAGAGAGTGCTAAAGTGCTATATGTGAATGTTCATAAAAGCTTATCTTCATGGGATGGTGCTGTGGTGTGGCGGGTTAAGCCTCTGCCTGCAGTGCTGGTATTCCATATGGGTGCTGGTTGGAGTCCTGGCTGCTTCATTTCTGATCCAGCCCCCTTCTGGTGCACTTGGGAAGGCAGCAGAAGGTGGCCTAAGTACTTGGCACCCTATACGCACAGGGCAGACTTGGAGGAAGCTCTTGGCTTCCGGCTTCGGATTGGCCTAGCCCTGGCCATTGTGGCCATTGTGGCCATTTGGGGAGTGAACAGGCAGACGAAAGATTCTCATTCTCTTTCTCTATCTCTCTTTCTCTCTCTCCTTTCTCTCTATCTCTGCCTTTCAAATACATAAGTCTTCGTTTTTTAAAGAGGGTTATCTTCAGCAGTCAAAACCTAGAATCATCTCAGATGTCCTTCAGTAGGTGAATGGTTAAACAATCTGTGGTGCATCCCTACAATGGAATATGACTTAGCAATAAAAAAGAGTGAACTATTAGTATATCAATTAATTTAGGTGAATCTCTGGGGAATTGTGCTGCGTGACAAAGCCACTGTCAAAAGTCAAATACTAAGGGGAGGATGGCCCAAGTGCTTGGGCCCCTGCATCCGCATGGGAGACCAGGAAGAAGCACGTGGCTCCTGGCTTTGGATCGGCACAGCGCCGGCCATTGCAGCCATTTGAGGGGTGAACCAACGGAGGGAAGACCTTTCTCTCTGTCTCTTTCTCTCTCACTGTCTAACTCTATCTGTCAAATAAAAAAAAAAGTCAAATACTTAAAAGAAAATATTATAGGATTCCATTTACATGACAGTTTGAAAAGATAAAATTTTAGAAATAGAGAACAAATGAGTAGTTGCTATGGGCTAGGAATAGAAGTGGAGATGGGGTAAGAGAGGTTGGATTACCTACAGATAAGGAGTTCACTTTATTTCACACTGGTTTTTCCTTATTTTTAATTAAATATATGTTCTATTATTCTAAATTAATTTAAATTAGTTTTAGTATAAAGGAAACATATCAAAACTACTTTAGAGAAACAAACTACTGGGGACTCGCACTATGGCATGGTGGGTTTAAGCCACTACCTGCAGTGCTGGCATCCAATATGGGTGCCAGTTCGTGTCCCGGCTGCTCCCCTTCTGATCCAGCTCTCTGCTATAACCTGGGAAAGCAGTAGAAGATGGCCCAAGTCCTTAGGCCTCTGCACCCACGTGGGAGACCTGGAGGAAGTTCCTGGCTCCTTGCTTTGGATCGGCTCAGCTCTGGTGGTTGCGGCCAAGTGAGTAAACCAGCGGATGGAAGACCCACCCCCCTCTCTCTGCCTGTTCTCTCTGTGTAACTCTGAATTTCAAATAAATAAATAAATCTTAAAAAAATAAATAGTGACTGTCAATAAATATAGGTTTCCTTTGGAGGTTATAAAAATGACCTGAACTAGATAATGATGAAAACTGCACAACTTTGTGAATATGCCAATAGCCATTTATTTCACTTAATCTCAAATCTGTGCTCATAAGCATTATGTGAGAAAAACTATACCTAGATAATTGGACATAATTTATAATATACAGGCTAAATTTTTTGAGTAATGTGCATTTGTCCCCTACTAGATCATTGAGGGGCACTGTCTTGTCTTATCCTTGATATTTAGCAGAGACCCTGGGCACATTGCTGATGCTGAGTAAATAATTAGCTTTAGGGACTAATATTTCTATATTAGATCAAATATACTAATATTTCCATTTCTTATGATCTTTTTGATAATCAGTGCATAAAACATCTCATATGACTCTTAGAAAATATAAAGTATAACATTGTTTTGTCTTAATAGTAATGCTAAATGTTGTATGTAATTAATAACCCTTTATTTGGGACCAATTCTGAATCTGTTGTAAATTTGTTAAAGAAATAGGGGAGGTGAGCAGAAATTCTTTGTAGAATAATAAGACATCTATAAATAGAGATCTAATTCAAACATTACCTTCTTCACTTACCAAATAAAACCTACTGATTTCCCTAGGTGGAATTAATCTTTTCTTTGATTATAGTCTTGTAGCAAATAACACATAATTCTAGTATAGTATTTATCCCAGCAGGTAGTATTATTTATAGATTTTTCACTCTTCCTTAGAATGTGAGCACTTAGGGTCCGGCATTGTGGTATAGTGGGTAAAATTGCTGCCTGTGATGCTGGCATCCCATAGGGCATGGATTCATGTCCCAGAAGTTCCACTTCTGATATAGCTCCCTGCTTATGGCCTGGAAAAAGCTGCAGAGGATGACCCAAGTGTTGGGGGCCCCTGATACCTACATTGGAGACCAGAAGAAACTCCTGGCATCTGTTTGGCCCAGCTCTGCCTGTTGCAGCCATCTGGAGAGTGAACTAGTGAATGGAAGACCTCTCTAATCTGTCCCTCTCTCTGTATAGCTTCTTCAAAAAAAACGTAAATTTTTTTTAAAAAAGAATGTGAACACCAAAAGAACAAGAACCACATCTTGTCCTTTGTACCTCTAATGGCTAGAGTATTGCTCAAAAAAGTTAATGAATGAATGGATAAATAATTATATATACTATGTAAACCAAAGTATGCCACTCTTTAACTAAGAAAGCTTTTGTTAATCTGGTGAGACTATGTGGTTCTTTCACTCAGTAAGGAAAGGAAATGGTAGCATTAGGAAGTTAATGCAGTATTTAATTAATGGATTTTGAATATGTAAGTTAGTAGAATTTGGTCTTTATTCATGTTTGACTTCTAAAAATTAGAAGAACTTAAGACCAATTATTCTAAGCCAAAACAACTTTATTTTTGCATACTATTTTTCTTTCTTGAGTGAATAGCTTTTCCATTGTAAGAGTATAGGAATCATTTTCAGAATATTTTCCTGGTTGAGTGTTGCACTTTTCAGTTAGGTTCCCTTAAAAGTTGATAACAGTTATATATGTGAAAGTTGCTCAGAAAATATAGTGCCTTTAAACAGAATAAAATATGAGTATTATGCTTAGAAAATTGGCATGGAGTTTTGGGAGCTCCATGGAATATCCAGATTGTTAAATTTTACTTTTTACCATTTATCTCACAGTATATCATGAACATCTTCCTACATTGTTAAAGTTTTTACAATTGGATTTTTAGTGGATTCAGAATACTGTGTTCAATAGATAGAATGATTTTCATAACTAGACTGTGATTGTGTAATAGTTTTTTTACAGTTTTAATATATTTAAAAAATGACATGACAAGTAATATTTTAATCATACAGATTGTTTTCCTTCTTTTGAGTTATTTACTTGGATTAAATTCCAGAAAGTAGGATTACTAGGTCAAAGGGTATAGATATCTTCATGGCTCTTATAATGTGTTAAGAGGTTATATTTCAGTTTTTCTCAATTTAAAGTTTCATCAACATTGTATGAGTGTACTACTTTTATAATAACTTCAAAAACACTAGGTATTAATATTTAGATATAGACTATTTACAATATGTTTTTCCTTTGTGGTAAATTTTCTGTTTCTATTTGTGTTCTTTTAACTGCTAGTACCTTTGTGTTATTTTAATATCTAACACTTAAATAAACTCTTTAGAAATAGGAGATATTATCCTTTCATGGTTTATAGAGCAACTGTTTTCCAGCTCTTACTGCTTTCCTTTTATTTTAGTATTATCTTTAAGTAATGGACTTTCAAATTTTATGGATTTAGTAATGTTTCTTCGTGAGGGGCTCTGCTGCAAACTTTATAAAGTTAACACCTATCAAAAGAACTGCAAATAGTGTATTGTGTATTTATAATTTATAATCTGTTATTCACTTTTAGTTTTCTTTTTGTATGTGGAGTGACGCATGGATTTATGTTATTTGTGTTGTAGAAGAACTAAGTCCAGGGGCCGGCGCTGTGGCACACTTGGTTAATTCTTTGCCTGCGGCGCCAGCATCCCATATGGGCGCCAGGTTCTAGTTCGGCTCTCCTCTTCCAGTCCAGCTCTCTGTTGTGGCCCAAGATGGCAGTGGAGGATGGCCCAAGTGCTTGGGCCCCTACACCTGCATGGGAGACCAGGAAGAAGCACTTGGCTCCTGGCTTCGGATCAGCCTAGCTATGGCCGTGGCGGCCATTTGGGGAGTGATCTAACGGAAGGAAGACTTCTAAGACTTCTCTCTCTCTCTCTCTCTTTCTCTCTCTCTCTCTCACACTGTCTAACTCTGTCAAATTAAAAAAAAAATTAAGAAAAAAGAAGAACTAAGTCCAACGGATAAAGGCAGCATTGGAAACTGCCTTAGTTGAGGTTCCTATACCAGAACATTGTAAGTTTAGTAGCTGTAACAAAAGAAACTTACTTCACAAGACTCTGGAGGCTGGGAAACCTAAGATCAAGTTAGGAACCAATGCAGTGTCTGGTAAGGGCACTCTCTTCCTTGTTTGTACAGGCTCTTTTCTCCTTATATCTTTGTGTTGCAGAGAACAGAGAGAGGATACAAGCTCTTGTGTCTTTTCCTAATAATGGCATCATTTCCCTTCTTGAGGACTCCTCCCTCATGACCTAATGGCATCCCAAAGCACCACCTCCTAATAACATCACACTGTGGGCTGAGAATTTAATATATGAATTTTTGGATGGGAGGAGTTCTGTGGTGGGTGGAAACAGTCCTTAATAGAAACAGGTAAACTAGCAGCACAATATTGTGGAAAGAATTTGGGCTTTGAAATTGATTATATCTGTATTTGTATGTTTACTTCATTCATTACTGATATATCTTGGGTCAATTTCCTGTGTTCCATAAGTCTCTGTTTCTTTATTTGCAAAATGAGAGTAATAATAGTGCTGACCTCAGGAGTATTGCAAGCAATGCATGCTTGTAAACACTTAATACTTGTACGGTGCCTGGCATGTGGTGAAAACTCAATAAATTCCTACTATTTAGATAATTACTTTTTTTCTACTATTGTCAGCAATATATGAAGCCTGTTATTACCTAATATATTGTACTAGTTCCATAAGCAAAATATAGATTTTGTTGAGAAGATAAATAACTGGACACACATGATTGTAATAGAAATTAGAAGGTGATTAGTCTCATGTAAGAAATACAAAAGTTTATAGAAAGGGGCTAGCACCATGGCGTAGTGGGTAAAGCTGTTGCCTGTGGTGCTGGCCTCTCATATGGGCACCAGTTCGAATTCAGGCTGCTCCACATCCTATCCAGCTGCCTGCAGGTGGCCTAGGAAAGCAGCAGAGAATGGCCCAAGTGCTTGGGCCTCTGCCCCTACATGGGAGACCTGGAAGAAGCTCCTGGCTTCAGATCTGCCCAGTTCCTGCTATTGTGGCCATTTGGGGAATAATCCAGTGGTTGGAAGATTCTCTCCATCTCTCTCTCTTTTTTCTGTAACTCTGCCTTTAAATAAATCAATAAATCAATAATTCAATCTTTAAAAAGGGTTTATAGAAAATTAAATGAAAGGAGGTGAAATAGGGTTGCTTTTGAGCATAATTCAGAGTTATGGGAATGGATCTAGGCAGAGTTCACAGGTATGAACAAAACAAAAAGTATTGTAAGGTCAGTTTGGCTGGACTATAGTAACCGAGAAAGAGAATTTAGGAAAATGTGGTTGGAAGTCTAGAATATGATCAGACTGCATGATGGCAAGTTTAGGTGTTCAGAATATTATATCAAGAAGATAATAACATTGGAAGTCTTAAATAAGAGCATTCCAAGATATATGTGTCTTATCTAATAAACTATAAACTATTTTAGGGAAGAGACTCTATTAGATTTAATTCTCAACTCTTTGTAATTTATTATTTTATTTAGGAATCGTTTCGGACTTCATTACAAGTCACAAAAGTAGTACATGAACTTCTTGTCCATATTCACCCTTGTCCTAAGATCTTAACATTTTACCACATTTATCTCATCATATTACATACATATATCATATTTTTCTAAATTTTTTGATTGTAACTACAGATATACTACTTCATTATCCCTAAATTCTTCAGGATATATTTCCTAAAAACAAGACTGTTTTCTTAAATTCAGTATAAAAATTAGGAAATTAATATTTATTATCTAATTCATAGAACTTATTTAAATTTTTTTTTGCCTGGTTGATTTTTTTTAAACTTTTATTTAATGAATATAAATTTCCAGAGTACGACTTATGGATTACAATGGCTTCCCCCCCATACCGTCCCTCCCACCCACAACCCTCCCCTTTCCCACTCCCTCTCCCCTTCCATTCACATCAAGATTCATTTTCAATTATCTTAATATACAGAAGATCAGCTTAGTATACGTTAAGTAAGGATTTCAACAGTTTGCTCCCACACAGAAACATAAAGTGAAAAATAATAGATGATTTTTTTAAATGATGATGAAATCAGAGCAGACCTATTGTCATGTTTAATCCCAGTGAGAGTCAAGTTGGGAATTGATAATTTCTTTTTTTTTTTTTTACAGAAGATCAGTTTAGTATACATTAAGTAAAGATTTCAACAGTTTGCACATACATAGAAACACAAAGTGAAATATATTGTTTGAGTACTCGTTATAGCATTAAATCTCAATACACAGCACATTAAGGACAGAGATCCTACATGAGGAGTAAGTGCACAGTGACTCCTGTTGTTGACTTTACCAATTGACACTCCTGTCTATGGCATCAGTAATCTCCCTATGCTCCAGTCATGAGTTTCCAAGGCTATGGAAGCCCTCTGAGTTCTCCGACTCTTATCTTGTTTAGACACGGTCATAGTCAAAGTGGAGGTTCTCTCCTCCCTTCAGAGAAAGGCACCTCCTTCTTTGAAGACCTGTTCTTTCCACTGGATCTCACTCACAGAGATCTTTTTGCCAGAGTGTCTTGGCTTTCCATGCCTGAAATACTCTCATGGGCTTTTCAGCCAGCTCCGAATGCCTTTAGGGCTGATTCTGAGGCCAGAGTGCTATTTAGGACATCTGCCATTCTATGAGTCTGCTGAGTATCTCACTTCCAATGTTGGATCACTCTCCCCTTTATTTATTCTATCGGTTAGTGTTAGCAGGTACTAGACTTGTTAATGTGCTCCCTTTGACTCTTAGTCCTTTCATTATGATCAATTGTGAACTGAAATTGATCACTTGGAATAGTGAGATGGCATTGGTACATGCCACCTTGATGGGATTGAATTGGAATCCCCTGGTATGTTTCTAACTCTACCATTTGGGGCAAGTCAGCTTGAGCATGTCCCAAATTATACATCTCTTCCCTCTCTTATTCCCACTCTTATATTTAACAGGGATCACATTTCAGTTAAATTTCAACACTTAAGAATAACTGTGTGATAATTACAGAATTAAACCAGTCATATTAAGTAGAACAGACAAAAAAATACTAAGAGGGATAATGTATTAAGTTGTTCATTAACAGTCAGGGCTATGCTGATCAAGTCACCGTTTCTCATAGTGTCCAATTCACTTCAGGAGGTTTCCTTTTTGGTGTTCAGTCAGTTGTCACCGATCAGGGAGAACATATGGTATTTGTCCCTTTGGGACTGGCTTACTTCACTCAGCATGATGTGTTCCAGATTCCTCCATTTTGTTGCAAATGACTGGATTTCGTTGTTTCTTACTGCGGTATAGTATTCTAAAGAGTACATATCCCATAATTTCTTTATCCAGTCTTCTGTTGATGGGCATTTAGGTTGGTTCCAGTTCTTGGCTATTGTGAATTGAGCTGCGATAAACATTAGGGTGCAGACCTCTTTTTTGTTTGCCAATTTAAACTCCTTTGGGTAAATTCCAAGGAGTGGGATGGCTGGGTCGAACCGTAGGGTTATCTTCAGGTTTCTGAGGAATCTCCAGACTGACTTTCATAGTGGCTGGACCAGTTTGCATTCCCACCAACAGTGGGTTAGTGTCCCTTTTTCCCCACATCCTCGCCAGCATCTGTTGTTGGTAGATTTCTGTATGTGAGCCATTCTAACTGAGGTGAGGTAAAACCTATTGTGGTTTTGCTTTGCATTTCCCTGATTGCTAGTGACCTTGAACATTTTTTCATGTGCCTGTTGGCCATTTGGATTTCCTCTTTTGAAAAATGTCTATTGAGGTTTTGGCCCATCTCTTAAGTGGGTTGTTGGTTTTGCTTTTGTGGAGTTTCTTGATCTCTTTGTAGATTCTGGTTATTAACCCTTTATCTGTTGCATAGTTTGCAAATATTTTTCCCATTCTGTCAGTTGTCTCTTCACTCTCCTGACTGTTTCTTTTGCAGTACAGAAACTTCTCAGTTTGATGCAATCCCAATAGTTAATTTTGGCTTTGACTGCCTGTGCTTCCTGGGTCTTTTCCAGAAACTCTTTGCCTGTGCCAATATCTTGAAGGGTTTCTCCAATGTTCTCTAATAACTTGATGGTGTCAGGTCGTAGATTTAGGTCTTTAATCCATGTTGAGTGGATTTTTGTGTAAGGTGTAAGGTAAGGGTCTTGCTTCATGCTTCTGCACGTGGAAATCCAGTTTTCCCAGCACCATTTATTGAATAGACTGTCCTAACTCCAGGAATTGGTTTTAGATCCTTGATCAAATATAAGTTGGCTGTAGATGTTTGGGTTGATTTCTGGTGTTTCAATTCTGTTCCATTGGTCTATCCATCTGTTTCTGTACCAGTACCATGCTGTTTTGATTACAACTGGCCTGTAGTATGTCCTGACATCTGGTATTGTGATGCCTCCGGCTTTGTTTTTTTTTTTTTTTTTTTTTTTTTTTTTTTTTTTTATCTTTTATTTAATGAATATAAATTTCCAAAGTACGTCTCATGGGTTACAATGGCTTTCCCCCCCATACCGTCCCTCCCACCCACCACCCTCCCCTTTCCCACTCCCTCTCCCCTTCCATTCACATCAAGATTCATTTTCGATTATCTTAGTATACAGAAGATCAGCTTAGTATACCTTAAGTAAGGATTTCAACAGTTTGTTCCCACACAGAAACATAAAGTGAAAAATAATAGATGATTTTTTTTTTAAATGATGATGAAATCAGATCAGACCTATTGTCATGTTTAATCCCAGTGAGAGTCAAGTTGGGAATTGATAGTTTCTTTTCTTTTTTTTTTTTTTTTTAACAGAAGATCAGTTTAGTGTACATTAAGTAAAGATTTCAACAGTTTGCACCCCCATAGAAACACAAAGTGAAATATACTGTTTGAGTACTCGTTATAGCATTAACCGGCTTTGTTTTTGTTGTACAAGATTGCTTTAGCTATTCGAGGTCTCCTGTGTCTCCAAATGAATTTCAGCATCATTTTTTCCAGATCTGAGAAGAATGTCTTTGGTATCTTGATTGGGATTGCATTGAATCTATAAATTGCTTTTGGGAGAATGGACATTTTGATGATACTGATTCTTCCAATCCATGAGCATGGAAGATTTTTCCATTTCTTGGTATCCTCTTCTATTTCTTTCTTTAAGGTTTTGTAATTCTCATTGTAGAGATCTTTAACGTCCTTGGTTAAGTTTATTCCAAGGTATTTGATTGTTTTTGTAGCTATTGTGAATGGGATTGATCTTAGCAGTTCTTTCTCAGTCATGGTATTGCCTGTGCATACAAAGGCTGTTGATTTTTGTGCATTGATTTTTATATCCTGCTACTTTGCCAAAATCTTCTATGAGTTCCAATAGTCTCTTAGTAGAGTTCTTTGGATCCTCTAAGTAAAGAATCATATTGTCTGCAAAGAGGGATAGTTTGACTTCTTCCTTCTCAATTTTTATTCCTTTGATTTCTTTTTCTTGTCTGATGGCTCTGGCTAAAACTTCCAGAACTATGTTAAATAGCAGTGGTGAGAGTGGGCATCCCTGCCTGGTGCCAGATCTCAGTGGAAATACTTCCAACTTTTCCCCATTCAATAGGATGCTGGCTGTGGGTTTTTAATAAATTGCTTTGATTATATTGAGGAATGTTCCTTCATACCCAGTTTGCTTAGAGTTTTCATCATGAAAGGGTGTTGAATTTTATCAAATGCTTTCTCTGCATCAATTGAGATAATCATATGGTTTTTCTTTTGCAGTCTGTTAATGTGGTGAATCACATTGATTGATTTGCGAATGTTGAACCATCCCTGCATACCAGGGATGAATCCCACTTGGTCTGGGTGAATGATTTTCCTGATGTGTTGTTGTACTCTATTGGCCAGAATTCTATTGAGGATTTTTGTGTCTATGTTCATCAGGGATATTGGTCTGTAATTTTCTTTCAGTGCTGCATCTTTCTCTGGCTTAGGGATTAAGGTATTGCTGGCTTCATAGAAAGAATTTGGGAGGATTCCCTCTTCTTCGATTGTTCTGAATAGTTTGAGAAGAAATGGGATTAGTTCTTCTTTAAATGTCTGGTAGAATTCAGCAGTGAATCCATCTGGTCCTGGGCTTTTCTTTGTTGGGAGGGCCTTAATTACTGTTTCAATTTCTGTCTCAGTTATGGGTCTATTTAGGTTTTCTATGTCTTCTTGGTTCAATTTTGGTAGATTGCATGTGTCCAGGAATCTATCCATTTCTGATAGATTTTCCTGTTTGCTGGCATACAAGTCCTTGTAGTAATTTCTGATGATTCTTTTTATTTCTGTGGTGTCTGTTGTTACGTTTCCTTTTTCATCTCTGATTTTATTGATTTGGGTCTTTTCTCTTCTTTTTTTAGTTAGTTGGGCCAATGGGGTGTCAATTTTGTTTATTTTTTCAAAAAACCAGCTTCTCGCTTGGCTGATTTTTTGTAGTGTTTTTTTTGGATTAAATCCTGTTAATTTCTTCTCTGGTTTTAATTATTTCTCCCTCTCCTACTAGATTTGGGTTTGGTTTGCTGCAGTTTTTCTAGGTCCTTGAGATGCGCTGAAAGCTCATGTATTTGGTACCTTTCCAATTTCTTGATATAGGCACCTATTGCTATAAATTTGCCTCTCAATACTGCTTTTGCTATATCCCATAAGTTTTGATATGTTGTGTTGTTGTCTTCATTTACTTCCAGAAAGTTTTTGATTTCTCTTTTGATTTCTTGAATGACCCAGTGTTCATTCAGGAGCATGTTGTTCAGTCTCCATGTGTTTGCATACTTTCTGGGGTTTCCTGAGTTGCTAATTTCCAGCTTCATTCCACTGTGGTCTGAGAAGCTGCATGGTATGATTCTAATTCTTTTAAATTTGCTGAGACTTGCTTTATGGCCTAGTATGTGATCAATCCTAGAGAAGGTTCCATGTACTGCTGAGAAGAATGTGAAGTCTGTAGATGTAGGATTGAAAGTTCTGTAGATATCTGTTAGATCCATTTGGGTGATAGTGTCGATTAAATCTGCTGTTTCCTTGTTGATCTTCTGTCTGGATGATCTATCTATTTCTGAGAGTGGAGTATTGAAGTCCCCCAGTACTATTGTATTGGAATCTAAATCTCCCTTTAAGTCCCTTAACATATCTTTTAAATAGACCGGTGCTCTGTAATTAGGTGCATATACATTTATAATAGTTACATCTTCCTGTTGAATTGAACCCTTAATCATTATATAGTGTCCCTCTTTGTCTCTCTTAACAGTTTTTGTATTAAAGTTTATTTTGTCTGATATTAATATGGCTACACCTGCTTTTTTTTGTTTTTTGTTGGCATGGAATATCTTTTTCCAACCTTTCACTTTCAGTCTGCATGCCTCTTTGTTAGAGAGATGTGTTTCTTGTAGGCAACAAATAGTTGGGTTGTGTTCTTTGAGCCAGTCAGCCAAACGGTGTCTTTTAACTGAAGAATTCAGACCATTAATGTTTAATGTGACTATTGATACATAGTGACTTTGCCCTGCCATTTTCCCGGAGATATTTTCTAGTATATGCTTTGAGCTTCCCATGCTCTTTTACTGGTAGGTGTTCTTCCTTTCCCTTCTTTCATATTGATGGCCGTGTTTCTGTGTTTCTGAGTGTAGCACATCTTTAAGTATCTTTTGCAGGGCCGGACGAGTGGCCACAAAGTCTTTCAATTTCTGTTTGCTGAGAAAGGTCTTTATTTCACCTTCATTCACAAATGAGAGCTTGGCAGGATATAATATTCTGGGCTGGCAATTTTTCTCTCTTAGCACCTGTGCTATGTCTCGCCATTCCCTCCTAGCCTGTAGTGTTTCTGATGAGAAGTCTGCTGTGAGTCTGATTGGAGATCCTCTGAGAGTAATCTGACGTTTCTCTCTTGCACATTTTAGGATCTTTTCTTTATGTTTCACTGTGGTAAGTTTAATTACCACGTGTCGTGGTGAGGATCTCTTTTGGTCATGTTTATTGGGGGTTCTATGAGCTTCCTGTACTAGGATTTCTCTGTCCTTCTCCAAACCTGGAAAGTTCTTTGCTAGTATCTCACTAAAAAGGCCTTCTAATCCTTTCTCTCTCTCCATGCCTTCAGGAACTCCTAGAACTCGAATGTTGGTTTTTTTTGATAGTATCCTGTAGATTCCCAACAATATTTTTTAGATTTCTAATTTTCTCTTCTTTTCTTTGGTTTGACTGTATGTTTTCCTATGCTCTATCTTCTAAGTCCGATATTCTCTCTTCTGCTTCACCCATTCTGTTTTTAAGGCTTTCTAATGTGTTTGTCATTTGATCTATTGAACTCTTCATTTCATTTTGATTTCTCTTCACTATCACACTTTCCTGTTCTACTAGTTTCTGAGTTTCATTTTGATTCTTCCTTAAAATTTCATTTTCATGAGATTTTCAATCCTGTCCAATAAGGATTTCTGTAGTTCAAGAATTTGCTTTTGAAAACTTCTAAATGTTCTTATCGTAAATTGTTTGAAATCCGTATCTTGCATTTCTTCTATCTCATCATCTTCATAATCTTGGTTTGGGGTGTTTTGTTTATTTGGAGGCATCATAGTGTCATCGTTGATCTTGTTCCCTCGATTTCTGTGTTTGTTGCTTGGCATAGTTAATTCTTCTTTCGTCACTGTGCGTTTTTTTTTTAAATTTTTTTTTCTTTTATTTTATACTATGTCCGTGTTAAGTGGACTGCCTGCTGTTGGAGGAGCCTTGGAGGCTTGAGATGGGTGTGGCCTGAGAGCTCTGCTTGGTTCTTCCTGGTTACGGGTGTGCAAAGGTGACACCCTCAGGTTATGCGTGGTAAATCTCTATTTATTTATTTATTTATTTATTTATTTATTATATTTATTCAGAGGGTAAGTAATACCGTACGGCATGGCTGTGCAGAATTGATGGTATTTAGCTTCCAGTCTCTGGCTTCTACCCAAAGAGTCTGTGTAGGCTCCTCTGGACTCCCACTGGGTTGCCTAGGCTACTGAATTGTAGTGACTCAGTTCCTTAGCTCTCCCCTGTTGATATGTAAATCCAGAGAGGGGGCCTGCTCTTTGTCTCTTGAGAATTCTTCAAGCTTTGCAGTCTTGCAACCTTTGCAAGGTTAGGGCAGAGAGAAACCCCCAAGCTTTTTTTTTTTTTTTTTTTTCGGTAGTGAGTCTGCTGCACTTTCCGGCCCCCCTCTAGATTCTGACCCCCGTTTCCCCGCCAATGTCTCGGGTTATTGAGCTCACCTCCCCTTCCAGCGCCAATGTGTGGACTCGGAGCCCTGGACGTTCCAACTCTCCCCGCTGTTGTCTGTGTGACATGCACTCCCCTTCCTGCACTGGCGCCCAGACCCTGCGGCTTCCGCGGCACCCGCGGCTCCCGTGGCTCGGCTTCCGCGCGGTGGGCAACCTTGTTCTCCCGGTAGGTCCTCCGATTCACAGCCACTCGATCCAGAAGAGTTTCCTCTGCAATATTTTCCTGCTTCTTTTTTCTGAGGCTACCGTAACTCCCCTTTTATTAAACTAAATTTTCCCGGACTATTGGTGCGCGCCCTCACTGTTCCGCCATCTTGGCTCCGCCCACCTTATTTAAATTTTGACATTATCTCACTAATGTCCTTTACCTTAAAAGGAAAAATTCTTGTATAGTGTCCAGCCCAGGATCATATATTACAGTTGTCAAGTCTCTCTGTTCTTGTGTAATTGAGAATAGTTCTTTGATCACTGTGAGGTTTTTTATGAGTACAGGCTATTTGTTTTGTGGAATTCTTTCAATTTTGGTTTGTCCCGTTTTTTAAATTAAATTTTGATTATGCATTTTTGACAGGAATACAACAAAAATGATGCATTCTTACTAGATGATATTAGAAAGCACCTAATTAGGTCATTACTGATGATATTAACATTGATCACTTAGTTAAAGGGGTGTCTTCTGGGGCTGGTACTGTGCTCAGTGGGTTAAACTGCTGTCAGCAGCGCCGACATCCCAGATGGGTACTGTTTTGCGTCGCAGCTACTCCACTTCCCATTCAGCTCCCTGCTAATGCACCTTGGAAAGCAGCAGAGGATGCCCCAAGTGCTTGGGCCCCTACACCCATGTGGGAGTCCAGGAAGAAGCTCCTGGATCCTGGCTTTGGATTAGCCCATCTCCGGCTATTGCGGCCATTTGAGGAGTGAACCAGCATGTGGGAGATCTCCCTCTCTGTCTCTTCTTCTCTATCTCTATAACTCTGCCTTTCAAACAAATAGATAAATCTTAAAAAAAATAAAGTGGTATCTTCCAGATTTCTCCTCATAAAGTTACTTCCCCTCCATCTAATTAATAAGTACTTTGTGGGTATATTCTGGGAATATTTTAAAATATTTATTTATTTTCATTTATGTGGAAGTGGAAGAGAGGAAGGAGGGGAATAGAAGAGGAAAAGGAAGGAGAGAGAGAATCTTTTTTCTCTGATTCATTCCCCAAATGTCCATAACAGCTGAAGCTGAACCAGGCTGAAACCAGGAGCCTCGTATCCCTTATGGGTGTCAGATACCGAAGTACCTGAGCCATCATTTGCTACCTCCCAGGATCTACATTAGTAGGAAGCTGGAATCAGAAGTAGAGCTAGAGCTTGAACTCAGGCATTCCAACAGGGACGCTAGTATCCCAAGCAGTGTTTACCTGCTGTGCCAAATAACAGCCACCAAATACTTTTTGGAAGCCTACATTTGTAAATCTTTATGCTAGAGCCTAATCTTTGATTGTAATTCCAAAAATGACATGAAATGCCTCTATCATATAATTCTCTAGCTGTTTGGAGAAGACAAATCTGATACTTGCCTTCAAGTTTAGAAAAAATGAGTTTTAATCCTAGGTCTGCTTCGTAATACATTATTAAACTTGACCAAATAACTTTACTTCTGTGAGATTAATAATATCTGGTGATTACTGTACATTGTATATAGGAGAACAATAATGTTTAATCTCCAAGATTTATTTCAGTTTGGTATTTCAGCCTCAGGTAACAGAAAAACCATTGCAAACTGGTGGACAAAGCAAGGAAATATGTTGACTCACCTAACTAGATTCTGGTAGGGCAGGTTTAAGAGTTTGGTTCAATGAATCAAGGATGCCATTGGAAATCCAGGTTAATTCCTTTTTACCTCTCTGTCATCCTTAGTATTGTCTCCTCTTAGGGTTTCCTCTTCATGTTATGGTCATCTGTTTGCCAGAGCAATAGTGGCTACACATTTGCTTGTCCCATCCAACAAAGAGAGAAAGGGTGCCTTCTATCAGCTATGAAACAAAAGTCATTCTTTCAGTTCTTATTTGACCCAGCTTAGGTTATATGCTCATCCTTGATTCCAAAACATCAACAGAGTAATGGCATGGGTTGATTTCTTCAGGCTTGGAAAAAGGGATAGGGCATGACTTAAGCACAATTGATTTAGACTAATCAGAACTCAAATTGGATCTGAGTTCAATTACCTAAAATGTATTAGTGCTGTACTATGGGAAGGATAGAGTAGGCTTGGGGAGGAGCTTTTTGTTTGAGTCTTGGAATATTTAAATTTAGATAAATGGGAAAGGGCACTAAAGTCAGAGATGTAAAAGTAGGATTTCTTTCCTTGTGTACTGAAGTATGAAGAATAAACTAGTTGCTATTTCTTGTTATTCTTATTTTAGAGCTTTTGTTTATATTAGAATTCTTGTGTTTCTCTGTGGATATTTCTTCCATGAGGTTGAAGGCACTGTTTTCCTGAACACCACTTTTCACTCCCATAAAGTAAAGAACAAATTTATCTATCATTTATGGATTTATCTTTGATAGAACAATTAGTGCATAAAAATAATAATTTCTTTTTTTAAACTTTTATTTAATAAATACAAATTTCCAAAGTACAGCTTATGGATTTTTTTTTTTTTTTGTTACAGGCAGAGTGGGCAGTGAGAGAGACAGAGAGAAAGGTCTTCCTTTTGCCGTTGGTTCACCCTCCAATGGCCGCCACGGCTGGTGCGCTGCGGCCAGCGCACTGCGCTGATCCGAAGGCAGGAGCCAGGTGCTTCTCCTGGTCTCCCATGGGGTGCAGGGCCCAAGGTTTTGGGCCATCCTCCACTGCACTCCCTGGCCACAGCAGAGAGCTGGCCTGGAAGAGGGGCAACCGGGACAGAATCCAGTGCCCCGACCGGGACTAGAACCTGGTGTGCCGGCGCCGCAAGGTGGAAGATTAGCCTAGTGAGCCGCGGCGCCGGCCCAGTTTATGGATTACAGTGGCTTTTCCTCCCCATAACCTCCCTTCCATCCACAACCCTCCCTTCTCCTGCTCCCTCTCCCATTCCATTCACATCAAGATTCATTTTCAATTCTCTTTATATACAGAAGATCAATTTAGTATATATTAAGTAAAGATTTCAACAGTTTGCACCCACACAGACACACAAAGTGTAAAATACTGTTTGAGTACTAGTTATAACATTAATTCACATAGTACAGCACATTAAGGACAGAGATCCTACATGAGGAGTAAGTGCACAGTGACTCCTGTTGTTGACTTAGCAAATTGACACTCTAGTTTATGGCGTCAGTAATCACCCTAGGCTCTTGTCATGAGTTGCCAAGGCTATGGAAGCCTTTTGAGTCGCCAACTCCAATCTTATTTAGACAAGGTCATAGCCAAAGTGGAAGTTCTCTCCTTTCTTCAGAGAAAGGTACCTCCTTCTTTGATGGCCCGTTCTTTCCACTGGAATCTCACTTGCAGAGATCTTTCATTTAGGTTTTTTTTTTTGAAAATAATAATTTCTATGTGGATGTATGCATATATCTGAATGATACTGTCCATCACCATTAGTTACAATTTGTAGCACCCGTGTGTTACAGGTAATAAAACAGCAGAAATTAGTAGTATTAAAATGTTCTTATCCCTTTTCAAAAAAGCTGCAAGCCTAGAATTTCAATAGTTTTGTTACTTACAAATTCACTTTATAACTTGAAGTCAAATGGAGTTTGAGAAGTCAATGTTACATGTTACCACTGTTACCTTCTCTTAGAATGTATTTTGTGTTTTTAGAGCCTCATAGACAACTTTTTTCTTGAAGTTAAGTTAAATGCTACTTTCCAAGCTTTCTTTTCCTTTATTACATATCATCTTTTTATTATTATTTTCCTTTACTTTTATTTTCTGAATATGTACACCCAGTGTACTACATTTTATTGGAATATGACTTTTTTTCCCTGTTTGTCCCTCTTTATACTTCCATACTGCCTCTCTTTATACTTTACTTTTCTGTTTCCTATCCTGAAGAATGTTTTCTCTTCACTTACCCCCAATACTTTCATTCTTTTCCTTCCCTCCTTCTACTGGAATAAATTATCTCTGCTCTCCTAGTGGGTTCATTAACTACACGGAGAACCTGCCTCTGGAAGTAAACCTGCTATGTCTTTGTTTTTTTTTCAGTTTAAAGCATTTCTCAGCTGAAGCAAGGAATAATAATAATGAACATCAAACTGTTCCAAATGTTTGGGACTTGCTGTTGTAGGTTTTATTATCACTACCATTACAGTATGGGCAAATCTGGTAACACAGACTCCTTCTAGCCAGGCTAGGAATACTTTCCCTATAACACTGCACATATTATACCATAGTTTATATATTTGATTTTGAGCTTCTTAAGGGCTGAGAAAATATTTTCTTAAACATCTACACTTTTAGCTCTTATTACAGTGCATTTTTATAACAAACTTAATTCCTTAAATACACATTAAGCACAAGTGCTGGTGTACATTCATTAATGTTTGCATTACACCTCTCTAAGCAGACACTATTAACATCATAAATTTGCATATTTATTACATTTGTTTTTGGTCCTGTGTTAATAAGTTGCCTGATTTTAAGAAAATTTCCCAGTAGATGAAAGTAAATTCTTTTGTAGAAGAGACACCTTTTTTGGTTTAGTCAAAAGTATCTTATGGAATACAGGTGCTCCTCATTTGTGCTTCATTTCTATTTATTACCATTCTATTTTATGAGGATTATTTTTGTTTTGCTCAGGGAAATGTTTTCACTTTGAAGAAGGTAAAATGCTGTATATCTTTAATATGAAAAAATGTATTGATTCTAATTTTGAGTATAAAGTGGCTCTTCTACTTTGTTCTTCTGTGTCCATTATTTTTCTCCCTTCAGTGCAACACTTGTACTGGTAAAAATAGCAAGCATTTACATGATACTCCTAACTGTACTTTTCAGATACTAATTATTTTAACTCCTACAATTTACCTTGATATAGATATTTTCATTTTCCCCATTTTAGGGAGGAAAACTTGCCCAAGGCCACGTAGCTAAAACCTGGATAGCCCTTGAAACCTAATAAGGCAGGATATTGAGCACAGATTTTGTGTGCTTAACCTTGGACCAGAACTTATGTAAACTAGAACTGAAAAGGCCTGGAATATTCTCTTTTCTTCTGGTTAAGTTATCTGGGGCTAATTATTTTGTTTGCTATTTTTTCATTTTATTTATTTATTTATTTTGACAGAGTTAGTGAGAAAGAGAGACAGAGAGAAAGATCTTCCTTCCATTGGTTCACTCCCCAGATGGCCCCTACGGCCGGCACACTGTGCCAATCTGAAGCCAGGAGCCAGGTGCTTCCTCCTGGTCTCCCATGTGGGTGCAAGGTCCAAGCACTTGGGCCATCCTCCACTGCCTTCCCGGGCCACAGCAGAGAGCTGGACTGGAAGAGGAGCAACCGGGACAGAATCAGGCGCCCCAACAGGGACTAGAATGTGGGGTGCTGGCCCCACAGGCAGGGGATTAGCCAAGTGAGCTGCGGTGCCAGCCTAATTTTTTCATTTGTAAGATAGAGTTTGACAGATACTATTGATATTCCAGGTGATTGGTTTATGAAGAGTAAAAACAAAAGTCATGAAAACATGACATCTACCTAAGCCCACTTGATTAGTAACAGAGGTACAACTTTGACCAATCCATTTAACTTCTCAGAGACTCAATTTTCTTTATAAAATGGAAGTATTAATGCCTTCTTACCAAATTATATATAAGACTTAGATAAGATGCTGTTCAAAATTTCTGTATTACTTTTATGTGCCATGTTATTGCACAAGTAATAACATTCACTACAGAGTTTTTTTTTTATTTCAGGATATTTGCTTGTTTTTATTAGAATGTGCTAATATTTTCTTATGTGTATTTATGAGGAATAATGTTCTGTCATTTTGCTATAGTTTATTGTGATTTCTTCATCTAGAGTAGTAAGTCTCATATGATAATAGTAATGCATTCTCTTTCAGTTCTTTTTTTTTTTTTTTGACAGGCAAAGTTAGACAGTAAGAGAGAGAGATAGAGAGAGGGACAGAAAGATCTTCCTTTTTTTCCGTTGGTTCACCCCCCAAATGGCTGCTACGGCTGGAGTGTTGTGGCTGGCACGCTGCACTGATCCAAAGCCAGGAGCCAGGTGCTTCCTCTTGGTCTCCCATGTGGGTGCAGGGCCCAAGGACTTGGGCCATCCTCCACTGCACTCCTGGGCCACAGCAGAGAGCTGGACTGGAAGAGGAGCAACCGGGACAGAATCCAGTGCCCCGAGCGGGACTAGAACCTGGGGTGCCGGCGCCGCGGGCAGAGGATTAGTCTAGTGAACCACATCGCCGGCCCTCTTTCAGTTCTTAAATTGATTATTTGCATGTTATCTCTATTTTATGTTCATCAGTCCAACAGGATTTGTCAGTGTTATTGACCATACCCATCAATTGACATTTGATTTTATTCAGTTTTCCCTATTTTTTTCTGTTTCTTCTTTTATTGGTTTATGTCATTTTCAGTTATTTTTTATGTTATAGCTTCATTAACTTTTTTCTACATTGTGAGATTTTCTTTTTTTTTTCCTCCAGGAACCTTTTATTTAAGTACACAGACTTTGTATATTTTTTAAATACAACCTTAGGAAATAGTGATAGTGATTCTTTCCACTGTACCCACCTTCCCAACCCCCAGTACAATCATTCTTCCTCCTCCTTCTCCTATTGTCATTCTTATTTTTTACTAAGATCTGTTTTCAATTAACTTTATACAAGAGGATTAACTCTATACTAAGAAAAGAGTTCAACAATTAGTATGAAAATTAAAACTGTTCCTCAACAGTTTTTTGATTTCTCTTTTGATTTCTTCCATGACTCAGTGTCCATTTAGGAGCATGTTGTTCAGTCTGCATGTGTTTGCATATGTTCTAGAGATTCTCAAGTTGCTGATTTCCAGCTCCATTCCATTGTGGTCAGAGAAGATGCATGGTATGATTTTGATTTTTTTGAATTTTCTGAAACTTGCTTTATGGCCTGGCCTGTGCTCTATCCTAGTTAAAATTCCATGTTCTGGTGAGAAGAATGTGTATTCTGCAACTGCAGGATGAAAAGTACTTTAAATATCTGTTAGGTCCAAATTTGGTCTATAGTGTCGATTAACTGTTGTTTCCTTGCTGATTTTCTGTCTGGTTGCTCTGTCCATTGCTGAAAGTGAAGTACTGAAGTCCCCCATTACTATTGTATGGGAGTATGTGTCTCCCTTTAGATCTATCAGCATTTCTTTTAAATAGCTAGGTACCCTGTAATTAGATGCATATACATTTATTATAGTCACATCTTCCTGTTCAATTCATCCCTTAATCATTGCATAATGTCCTTCTTTGTGTCTTTTAATCATTCCTGTGTTAAAGTCTTTTTTGTCTGATATTAGGATGGATACACCAGCTCTTTTTTTGGTTTCTGTTAGCATGGAATATCTTTTTCCATCCTTTCACTTTCAGTCTGCATGTATCATTGTTGATGTGATTTGTTTCTTGTAGGCAGCAAAGCAAATAGATGTTTTTTTTTTTTTTAATTTGGCCAGTCTGCATCTTTTAATTGGAGAGTTGAGGCCATTTATATTCAAGGTGAATATTGATAAGTAACAACTTGAGCCTGCCATTTTTCCATAAATGTTCTTATTGTTTATTTTGGATTTCCTTTGTACTTTTACTGGGGGATTTTCTGCCTTCACCTTCTTCTATGGTGAGGACCATGTTATGTGTTTCTGTGTGTGTAGCACATCCTTAAGCATCTTTTGCAGGGCTGGACAAGTGATGATAAATTCTTTTAATTTCTGTTTGTTATGGAAGGTCTTTATTTCACCTTCATTCATAAATGACAGCTTTGCAGGGTACAGTATTCTGAGTTGACATTTCTTTTCACTTAAGATTTGGATTATATCTCACCATTCTCTCTAAGCTTGTTGGGTTTCTGATGAGGAGTCAGCTGTGAGTCTAATTGGAGATCCTCTGAAAATAATCTGGCATTTCCCTCGTGCACATTTTAAAATCTGTACTTTGAATTTTACTGTGGAGAGTTTGACTAAAATGTGTCATGATGAGGATCTTTTCTGGTCACGTCCATTAGGAGTTCTATGTGCCTCTTGTACTTGGATGTCCCCTTGTTTCTCCAAATTAGGGAAGTTTTAGTAATTATTTTACTAAAAAAGCCTTCTAATCCATTCTCTCTTTTCATGCATTCAGGAACTCATATGACATGCATGTTGTATCATTTGATAGAATTCCATAAATCTCCAACACTGCTTTTTAGTTTTCTAATTTCTTCTTCTTCTTTTTTTAAGTCTGACTATAAAATTTCCAGAGATTTGTCTTCTAACTGGAATATTATTTCTTCTGCCTCACCGAGTCTATTGTTAAGGCTTTCTACCACGTTGTTTATTTGTTCTATTGAATTCTTCATTTCTTATATTTTGTTTTGATTTCTCTTTAAAATTTCAATTTCATGGGAATTTTTTTTTCATGTCACATATGGATTTCTTTAGTTCGTGGAGTTGCTTCTGATTACTTTTAAGTTATCCTATGATCAATTTTTTGAATTATGTTTCTGGCATTGTGTCAGTTTCTTCATTTTCACATTCTAGTATTGATGTGTTGCTATTTTCCTTTGGGGGTGTCATGTTGTCTTCTTTATTCTTGTTGATTGAATTCCTGTGTTTATTTTTAGATATTTATGCAGATACTTGTTGGCTATTTTTTCCCCTGTGATGGCTTTTATTTTTGGACTGTGCCTCTGTGGATTAGTGAGTGTCTGCTGTTTCAGTGAATACCCTGAGGCATGTGCTGGGTATGGCCAGGGACCTCTGTTTAGTGGTCCAGGGTGAGGGGAGTCTCCAAGGTGACTTCCAAATTGGGCATGGTAAATCTCTTCCTCCTCCTTTTTTTTTTTTTTAAATCAGGTGGGAGGTTTGTTTAGCTCTGTTGACATAGTTTCATGCTCACCTCCTCTCCTCCCTGGAGACCAATGCCTGGGTGCTAGCCCCAGTGGGTACAATATGCATCCATGCTGCCACAAGAACCACATAAAGGATCCATATCCATGCAGTCCTTGGTGAGAATGTGGATCCTACAGCAATGACCCTCACCAGGGAATCAGGGAGCCCTGAGCATGTGGAGTTGCCCATAGAGACTGCCCAAAGACGTAGCCATACCCTGTACCTTCACACAAAGCCACAGTGTTTTTGCTGTCCCAGAACACAAGGCTCCCACAGTCGCAAGATCCAGCACCTGTCAGTTCTTCCAGCCAGACTCAGGCATCCCTTCTCTGCCTTTTGTTGGTCATGCAGACATGAACTGGTGCAGCTGTTTCATATGTCCAAAATGGACCTGTCCACTTTGGACTAGTTATAGGACACTGGTGCAGGGTGGTGGGGGAGAGAGAAATGTGCCCATTTTTTGTTCCTCCATGTTGGCAGGTATTATGTCCCCCACAGGGCTCCTGCCAGATTCATGGCAGGCCCTTCCCACAGCTTATTGCCTGTGGTTTTGTCTGCTGCAGTCTGGTCTCACCTTACACTACAAAGCTGCTGCTGAGACTCTCAGCTGCTGGGTCCTGAGCTGTGCACCTCCACACCCTCCATGTAGATCCGCAGTGTCCCTCTGATTTGCGTGGAGTTTCCTCTATCGATGTCTCCCTAACTCTTCCCTGAGATTGCACTTTCTTCATTTTTTTTAACTATCTTCCCTTAGACTAGAGCATTAAGCTCCCTCCCTATTGCTCCATCTTGGTGCCTCTCATAGAGTTTTAAAGCTGAAAATATGTACAAAAAAAGATAAATATTTTTTACCATACAGAAATAGTCACCTTTCACTTTTAGTAGTATACACCATACCATCAGTCTTTTTATGCTATGGATATGTAGCAGTTGTTTTCTGTGCCCCACCCATAACCCTCAGATCAGATGGTGTCAGTGCTCCTGAACATGTCACACAGCCAATGAGTGCTCCCATATGCCTGAGGACTTTTTTTCAAAAGCCACAATAGGCCATCCTGCTCATGAAAGATAAGGACTGATTGAAATATGAGGAAGTTAATGCCTCTCAGGAGCAGCATTTATCCCATGACTCAATTAGGAATATAAATATTCCATGTCCCTTGGTCCATTGTCCTTGGGCAGTTCTATTTATAATCTGTTAGCCAGTTTCCCGGTCAGATCCCAGTTGTCTTCTTCAGTACCTGGTCAGGTAACATACCTTGAATAGGCTGTCTTTCCTTACCTGTGCTGCCTTCGAACTCTCCTGCTGGTTCCTGTTCTTCTCTCATAAACAAATTGCACTTAAAATCCAAGAAAGGGTCTGGCGTATAGCAGTTGTTCAATACATCTTTTAAAAAAATTCTTATTTTAATTAGGAGGAAACCTAGGTGTGCATCATTTTATGTAGGAGGGAAACCTACATTTGGGTCTATAGTGGAGTAAGGATTTGAACCTAGGATTGACTCTGGAGCCTGAATCTTAATGAGAGCTCTTTTTTTTTCAACTAATTTTTTTAAGGATTTATTTATTTATCTGAAAGGCAGAATTACAGACAGGAAGAGACAGAGTCTTCGTCCATGGTTCACTCCCCAAATGCTGCAACAGCTGGAGTTGAGTTGATCTGAAGCAAGGAGCCAGGAGCCTCCTCCAGGTCTCCCACATGGGTGCAGGGGTCCAAGGACTTGGGCCATCTTCCACTGTTTTCCCAGACCACAGCAGAGGGCTGGATTGGAAGTGGAGCAGCCAGGACTAGAACTAGTGCCCATATGGGATACTGGCACTGCAGGTGGTGGCCTCATCCACTACACCACAGTGCTGGCCCCTTGTTATCCATTCCTAAAGAGCTATCATTAGGGGCTGGCACTGTGTTGCAGCAGGTAAAGCCATTGCCAGCAGTGCCAGCATTCCATATGGGCGCCAGTTCAAGACCTGGCTGCTCCACTTCCAATCTAGCTCTCTGCTATGGCCTGGGAAAGCAGTGGAAGATGGCCCAAGTCCTTGGCCTCCTGCACCCCCGTGGGAGGCCTGGAGGAGGCTCCTGGCTCCTGGCTTCAGATCAGCACAACTCCAGCCATTGTAGCCATTGGGGGTATGAACCAGTGGATGGAAGACTCTCTCTCTCTCTCTCTCTCTCTCTCTCTCTCCCTGCCTCTGCTGCTCTGTAACTTTGCCTTTAAAATAAAATAAATAAATCTTATAAAAAATAGATAACAATTCTGCTAAGTCTGTGAATACACACATTAAGAACAGCTTCCTAATTTTCTTTCTGCTACCATCTTTTAACATATAAATCAAGTTACATTAATTTTCTGTTCAATATTTTGTGAAATTTTCCTTTTCACTTACAATAAAACCAGAGTTTTTATAATAGCCTGTAAGATTATGTATGATTTTTGTCTCTACTTTCACTAACTTTTGTACCTAATTTTTTGTAATTTTTCCTACTCTCATTGTACACCAGGGCTTACTGGCTTCTTGGCTTTTCCTATAACCTGGTAAGAATGCTCTTGCCTTAGAGCCTTTTCTCTGGCTGTTCCACATCCTTCCACCCCAGGGTGTTTTGGCTTGTCTCCCTATCCCCTTCATGTTTCTGCTTAATTTTATCTGCTCATTGAGGCCTTTCCTCTCAATCCTATTAAGATGACCTCTTCTTGTGCTTGTCTCTTATATTCCCCATTTTTCATTACCTTCCTTTCTCTTCATTTTGCTTAATACCACCTTTATATTATTTTTTAATTTATTTTTTAAGTGAAGAGATCAACCAATGGTATTAAGTAGAAAAAGAAGATACTAAAAAGAATAAAATAGTAAGCTGTTCCTTGACAGTCAGGACAAGGGCTGATCAAGTCATTGCCTCTCATAGTGTCAGTTTCACTTCTACAGGTTTCCTTTTTAGGTTCTCAGTTAGTTGTCACAGATCAGGGAGAACAGATGATATTTGTCTCTTTGGGACTGGCTTATTTCACTCAGCGTGATGTTTTCCAGATCCTCCACCTTGTTGCAAATGACCGGATTTCATTTTTTTTTTACCACTATGTAGTATTCCATAGAGTACACATCCCATAATTTCTTTTTTTTAAATTATTTTTTGTTTTTTAACTTTCATTTAATGAATATAAATTTCCAAAGTACAGCTTATGGATTACAATGGCTTTTCCCCCCATAACCTCCCTCCCACCCACAACCCTCCCCTCTCCCGCTCATTCTACCATTCCATTCACATCAAGATTCATTTTCAATTATCTTTATATACAGAAGATCAATTTAGTATATATTAAGTAAAGATTTCAACAGTTTGCACATACATAGAAACACAAAGTGAAAAATACTGTTTGAGTACTAGTTATAGCATTAAATCACAATGTGCAGCACATTAAGGACAGAAATCATACATGAAGAGTAAGTGCACAGTGACTCCTGTTGTTGACTTAACAAATTGACATTCTTGTTTATGGCGTCAGTAATCACCCTAGGCTCTTGTCATGAGTTGCCAAGGCTATGGAGACCTTTTGAGCTTGCCGACTTTGATCATATTTAGACAAGGTCATAGCCAAAGTGGAAGTTCTATCCTTTCTTCAGAGAAAAGTACCTCCTTCTTTGATGACCTGTTCTATATGCTGGGATCTCACTCACAGAGATCTTTCATTTAGGTCATTTTTTTTGTCAGATTGTCTTGGCTTTCCATGCCTGAAATACTCTCATGGGCTTTTCAGCTGGATCCGAATGCCTTAAAGGCTGATTCTGAGGCCAGGGTGCTGTTTAGGACATCTGCCATTCTATGAGTCTGCTGTGTATCCTGCTTCCCATGTTGGATCATTCTCTCCCTTTTTTATTCTATCAGTTAGTATTTGCAGACACTAGTCTTGTTTATGTGATCCCTTTGACTCTTAGTCCTATCATTATGGTCTATTGTGACCTGAAATTGATCACTTGGACTAGTGAGATGGCATTGGTACATGCCACCTTGATGGGATTGAATTGGAATCCCCTGGTATGTTTCTAACTCTACCATTTGGGGCAAGTCTGATAGAACATGTCCCAAATTGTACATCTCCTCCCTCTCTTACTTCCACTCTTATATTTAACAGGGATCACTTTTCAGTTGGGTTTAAACACTTAAGAATAACTGTGTATTAATTACAGAATTCAACCAATAGTATTAAGTAGAAACCAAAAAATACTAAAAGGCATAAAGTATTAAGTTGTTCATCAATAGTCAGGGCAAGGGCTGATAAAGTCACCGTTTCTCATAGTGTCCAATTCACTTCAGGAGGTTTCCTTTTCGGTGTTCAGTCAGTTGTCACCAATCAGGGAGAACATATGGTATTTGTCCCTTTGGGACTGGCTTACTTCACTCAGCATGTTTTCCAGATTCCTCCATTATGTTGTAAATGACTGGATTTCATTTTTTTTTTTTTTTTTACTGCTGAATAGTATTCTGGAGAGTAATTGTCCCATAATTTCTTTATCCAGTCCACTGTTGATGGGCATTTAGGTTGATTCCAGGTCTTAGCTATTGTGAATTGAGCTGCAATAAACATTAATGTGCAGACTGCTTTCTTGTTTGCCAATTTAATTTCCTTTGGGTAAAATCCAAGGAGTGGGATGGCTGGGTTGTATGGCAGGGTTATATTCAGGTTTCTGAGGAATCTCCAGACTGACTTCCATAGTGGCTTGACCAGTTTGCATTCCCACCAACAGTGGGTTAGTGTCCCTTTTTCCCCACATCCTCGCCAGCATCTGTTGTTGGTAGATTTCTGTATGTGAGCCATTTTAACTGGGGTGAGGTGAAAATTCATTGTGGTTTTGCTTTGCATTTCCCTGATTGCTAGTGATGCTGAACATTTTTTCATATGCCTATTTGCCATTTGGATTTCCTCTTTTGAAAAATGTCTATTGAGGTCCTTGGCGGATCTCTTAAGTGGGTTGTTTGTTTTGTTGTTGTGGAGTTTCTTGATCTCTTTGTAGATTCTGGTTATTAAACCTTTATTGGTTGCATAGTTTGCAAATATTTTTTCCCATTCTGTCGGTTGCCTCTTCACTTTCCTGTTTCTTTTTAAGTACAGAAACTTCTCAATTTGATGCAATCCCAAATGTTAATTTTGGCTTTGACTGCCTGTGCTTCTGGGGTATTTTCCAAGAAGTCTTTGCCAGTACCTATATCTTGCAAGGTTTCTCCAATCCTCTCTAATAATTTGATGGTGTTGGGTCATAGATTTAGGTCTTTACTCCATGTTGAGTGGATTTTTGTGTAAGGTGAAAGGTAGGGGTCTTGCTTCATGCTTCTGAACGTGGAAATCCAATTTTCCCAGCACCATTTATTGAATAGACTGTCCTTGCTTTATGGATTGGTTTTGGATCCTTGATCAAATATAAGTTGGCTGTAGATGTTTGGGTTGATTTCTGGTGTTTCTATTCTGTTCCATTGGTCTATCCATCTGTTTTTATACCAGTACCAGTACCATACTACAACTTCCCTGTAGTATGTCCTGACATCTGGTATTGTGATGCCTCCAGCTTTGTTTTTGTTGTACAAGATTGCTTTAGCTATTCGAGGTCTCTTGTGCCTCCATATAAATTTCAGCATCATTTTTTCTAGATCTGCGAAGAATGTCTTTGGTATCTTGATTGGGATTGCATTGAATCTATAAATTGCTTTTGGGAGAATGGACATTTTGATGATGTTGATTCTTCCAATCCACGAGCATGGAAGATTTTTTCATTTTTTGGCATCCTCTTCTATTTCTTTCTTTAAGATTTTGTAATTCTCATTGTAGAGATCTTTAATGTCCTTGGTTAAGCTTATTCCAAGGTATTTGATTGTTTTTGTAGCTATTGTGAATGGGATTGATCTTAGCAGTTCTTTCTCAGCCGTGGCATTGCCTGTGTATACAAAGGCTGTTGATTTTTGTGCACTGATTTTATATCCTGCTACTTTGCCAAACTCCTCTTAGTAGAGTTCTTTGGATCCCCTAAGTAAAGAATCATATCGTCCGCAAAGAGGGATTGTTTGAGTTCTTCCTTCCCAATTTGTATCCTTTTAATTTCCTTTTCTTGCCTGATGGCTCTGGATAAAACTTCCAGAATTATGTGTAGTATTCCATAGAGTACACTTCCCATAATTTCTTTATCCATTCTTCTGTTGATGGGCATTTAGGTTGATTCCATGTCTTAGCTATTGTTAATACCATCTTTAATGCTATTTATTTCACTTCTTAAAATTGTCTATTGGACTGAAATGTAAGATGTACAACAACGGGGTTTTTTAAATTCTCTGTTACCATGTTTCTGGTGCCCAGAGCCATAATGGCTAGCCTCAATAAATATTTTTTGAAGAATATGATACTGATTAGTGTTATTACATTAAGTCAGAGGAGGAGAAATTCTTCCTGACAAATAGTTTTTCTGAATCCCATCATTTTTTTCTGGCTATGACTCGTCACAGTATCTTCATGCTTTAGTCACCAAAGTTGTAGTTGGGTCTTATAACTTAGCAGCTATTTGGACTTAAGAGAATTCAATTTTGATAGGTTTTCAAACACTGTTGAGTATGTTTTCAGTATTTTAAATTGTTTTGGGTTTTAGTAATTCCTTTGAGCATTTCCTCCACTTCCAAATAAATCTGACTCTTAGATTATCTCATGCAGTTTGACTTCCTTTTCTGTTATGTTTATCTCAACTTAAACAGAAACATTACCGCTGATTTTTTTTCTCCTGCTGTCACTGTTAGAGAGGATTTACTACAAATCCATTTGATTTTCCATTCTCTATCACAAATATTTGGATATAATTGATGATCTCATGAATAAATTTCCCACAAGAATCTGAGCCTTTGGCATTCATTGATTTATTCTCTATATATTTGTATATCTTTATAATTAGAGAACAAATAGTATGTAAACTCACTACTTCCTATGACCTATAAAGTACAGTTTGCTGTGGTGATTAGACAATAACTAACAGAGTATGTTAAATTTAGTTTTGTTCCATGAAAATTAAATGCATTTGAATGAGTATCATGTAGTACATTTTGATAATTAACTTTGAATCATACCTTCAGATATGTCTCCTCCATGAGCTTTTCTTTGGATTACTTCATATAATTTTTAATCTGTTGGTACAGTTCTAGATTCAGTCTTGTTCTTTCATTTTCCTGTGTAATTAGTATAACTTACTGTTTGTGTTGTGGATTTGTTAGGGGTGAACTGTGGATCAGATTAATTGTGTTTGAACCTGTTAGTAACCTCAAAACAAGATATTTAACTTCTCTACGTCAGTTTCCTTATCTGTAAAATACAAGTCATACTTGCTACTTCATTAATTTATAAAGATTATTAATAGTGCATATGAAATTCTTAGCATTATGTCTGGCAAATGGTAAGCACTTACTGCTGATTAAATGTGTACCAAAAATGTGTATTTATTAGAAGTGATCTTCATTCTCTGTGTAAGCTTCAATTAAGAAATTATTTTCATTTTATTAAAGGGCAGAGATAGATAGGGGTAGGGGCAGAGGGAGAGAGAGAGAGAGAGAGAGTCAGAGAGAGAGAGAGAGAGAGAACGAATGAATGCAAGCTCTTTCATCCACAGGTTTACTCTACAAATGCCTGCAACTATCAGCTGGGCCAGACCAAAGTTAGGAGCCAGGGACCCAGTTTGGGTTTCTCGGGTGGGTGATAGGGATATGAATAAAGATGCATCACCACTCTCTGCTAGGGTATGCATTAACAGGAGGCTGGAATTGGGAGCAGAGCTAGGGCTGGAACCCAGGCACTCTGATATGGGGTATAGGCATCCCAAATGGTTTATAATGGTTTATTAACTGGTACACCAAACACCTACCCTCAACTCTCAATTTTTTTGCTATGTTGTTTAGCAGTTTTAAGGTCTTTAAATATTATTAGGTAGAATTTTATTAAACAAATAATTCATAGAAGATAAAAATCTTATGAATGGAGACTTCTTGGCCATGCTATACATTTTTGTTTATTAGTTGCTTATTCCTTAGAGACTGTGTCTCTTCTTTATAAAAGTTAGACTCATGAGCTACAAAATATTAGAGCAACTATCTAAATTACTAATTTTACAAAAGGAAACATTAAAAGTTAGCACACAAGTAACAGAGTTGGAACTAAGCATGTATCTCATCTTTCTTAGTGCCAAATTACACTACCATTCTGGGTATGCAGGAAAAGTTTAGGATCTGACCAAATATAATGCCATTCAGCAAGTTTTTCCCCCCAACCATTGCATTTGACATTGTTTTCAATCTTCTACCACTGTTTTCTGTTGAGAGATGAAAGATTGAATGTCTATCAAATTTCAAAGGGATTTCTAGAAGCTTCTAAGTATTAGAAGATCGCTACAATAGGAATAGGATTAGAATGTAGAAACTATAAAATTAGAATTGTTTCCTTTTCATAGTCTCTCAGACACACCTCAATTACTGTCAGAGCATATGAAGGGGCCACTGGAAGCTATTTTAATGGTTAAAGTCAGCATATTTTACTAGAAAGAACAATTTGATACAGACTAAATATATCAGCTTTGGAATTTTAGTAACAGCTGCACTGAGATCACACTTGACACTGCTGATATTTTCTATTTTTGACAACTTTCTTGAGGTTTCATAACTTTTTCTTGGTTCTCATTTAAATAGGAACCCTCCTGTGCACTTCTCACATCAACAGATTTCTTTGTTACAGAACCTTCAAAACAGTTTTATTGGTTTCTCTGTAATTGTCTGTGAATCCCATTATACAGCAATCCTTGTGCAGAGACTCTACTATATTAATCTTTATATTCCTACTCCGGGGCGCCAACAATGATTGCTCCACTAATAATAGTGGAATAATTAGAATAGTTGGATAAGTTGGAATAAATGAATTCTTTTTACTTGTTTGTGTCCTTTGATGGCTACTCTTCTTTTAATCAATTCAATGGTAGTGTTTCAAGGTCTGTATCTTCGTTCTTTTTCCAAAATCAGCTGTGTCCATTTTCCTATAGTCATCTTATTTTCTTGTTTTATGTCCATATATGACAGTGATTTCAAATATTTAACTGTAATTCTAATCTCTCTCCTAAATTCAAACTTTGATTTTTAACTGTGTTCTTGATATTTTCACCAGATCTTAGCATTGCCTCCTAACCTAAATTAGTTTAGGGTTTCCAGAACTTGTTTTTTATAAGGCAATTCAGGCTTGTTCAGTTTCTTTTTACTCTGCAAGTCTGTAAGCATCTGTTAGCACTTCCAAGTCAACTGCACAGGCTTGGAGGTTTATATGGCTCTTCTCCTGCATTCATCACATCCCTGATTCATCATTGTATTGCTTCTAGTTTAGGTACTCCTATGGAATTTACCTTAGCTCTCTATCTTTACTGCCAATGTCTTGCTTCAGGCCTGCATCCTCTGTTTCCTGCTGTATTAAACCAGTTTTCCATATTTGTTCTTTTTGCTACCACATTTTCCCATTACAGTCTATTTTCTGCATGTCTAACAGAAGCATCTCCCTCACTCCCCAAAATAAACAGGCTTGTGTCATCATTCTGTTGAAGAATTCTGTTGGTTCTTACTTTTTTCACAGCCTGATATTAACTTACCTTTTGGTTGCATTTAATTTACATAACTCATCTAAACACTAGACCTTAGTCACATTCATCTTCACTCCTTCTGCAAAGCCAGTCTTTTCATGCTCTATGCCTCTATCTTTCCCCCTTCTGTTTGCCTGTTATATCCTTCTCTGCTTCCTCAAGGCGGGTTGAATGTTTCTTTTCTATAAAGCTACTCATAAATATTTTAGTATTCTAACTTTTATTATATATTTATTATATATTATATATTTTAGTACTCTAATTTTTATTATCACTTTTTAAAATTTATATGTTTAAGTATCTGTTTCACACTAGATTGTGACAATGGGCATCTTGTCCCTCTGCTCTTGAATAGCTGGGCCATATTCAGTGATTCATTGCTCAATAAATGTCTTGAATTAATAAAATAATGGCTGAATGGGCCGGCACCACGGCTCACTTGGCTGATCCTTCACCTGCGGTGCTGGCACCCCGGGTTCTAGTCCCAGTTGGGGCGCTGGATTCTGTCCCAGTTGCTCCTCTTCCAGTCCAGCTCTCTGCTGTGGCCCAGGAAGGCAGTGGAGGATGGCCCAACTGCTTGGGCCCTGCACCTGCATGGGAGACCAGGAGGAAACTCCTGGTTCCTGGCTTCGGATCAGGGCAGTGCACCAGCCGCAATGGCCGGCCATTGCGGGGTGAACCAATGGAAAAGGAAGACCTTTCTCTCTGTCTCTCTTTCTTTCACTGAATAACTCTGCCTGTGAAAAAAAAATTAATAATGACCGAATGTTACATTTTGTTAGTCTTTTGAGGTCTTAACAGTTATTTTAACCATCTTTAGTGCTAACCCAGAGATGTTCACACATTTCAGTATGTTTTGGCAGGGTCAGGGCCTGACATCTGCTGCATTTGCAGTGGACATCAGTGCTGTCTTTTGCTGCCACTCACCTGCTGTGTGATGTTTTAGTTCCCAATCTTCATTCTTTTTATCTAAAATTGCTATTGTTATGCTCATTGATTTGTAAAAATGTTTAGCTAGACTAATGCTTTTTAATCAGACATTTTAATTTTTTAAAATTGACAGATAGTAATTATATATATTTATAGTGTACAATGTGGTATTTAGATATGTGTCATACATTTTGGAATGACTAAATAAGGCTCATTAGCATATGCATGCCCTAATTTTCTTTAAAAACTGTCTTTAAGTGTACAAATCTTATAGTTTTCTGAACTTGAAAACAAAAAATAAAAGCTAGAAAGTAGGGTAAACAACCTGTTCTGTGATAATATATGTACATATATATTATGTTATATATATATTTTCCCTTAGAGTTTCAGTTTTTAAAGATAACCAGATTTTATTCTAAATTTATTTAACTCAAAGTATTATGGCTTTCTTCAAACCGTATTGACCTGACAGAAAGTAAGAGGATGACCTTTTTGCACATGGTTGTCAAAAATTAGCAGATATTCATCGATTCACTATCCAGGTCATAAACAAAACATTTGGTTTCTTGACAGCTACATTAGTCATATTGTTCACCATCCATAGCTGCCAGATATAGTATAGTTATTTGGCAGCTGGCCAGGCTTGCATGCATGCAGTAGACATTCCTTCAAATTTATTTTGAAAATGTTACACACTGAGTACAATTAAATTGGGAACTCACTGGGAGTTCTTTTAATTTTTTAAGAAATCTATTATTTAATGAATATAAATTTCATAGGTACAGCTTTAGGAATATAGTAGTTTTTCCCCCCATATCTACCCTTCCACCCCCACTCTTATCCTACCTCCTACTCCCTCTCCCATCCCATTCTTCATTAAGATTCATTTTTAATTAACTTTATATACAGAAGACCAACTTTATACTAAGTAAAGATCTCCACAATTTGCACCCACACAGACACACAAAGTATAAAGTACTGTTTGAAAACAAGTTTTACAGTTAATTCTCATAGTACAACTCATTAAGGACAAAGATCCTATGTGGGGAGTAAGTGCACAGTGACTCCTGTTGTTAAATTATTATGTCATTGTAGTTTTTAAGTGATTATGCTTATGAGCTGAATACTTGATATCTTCTGATACACCAAAAAAACTAGTTAATTTTTGGAATTTAAATTATTTTCTGGCTGTAAAAACTATTGCTATGGAGTTTCAGAGTTTTATGGAATTAGGTGAAAATAACTCTTATACTACATGACATTGCAGAGAAAAACAACAGCAAAAGGTATTTATGGAATCTCTAGAATATTATTGCATATCTTTTGGCTCTAGGCTTTTGTGTGTGGGAGAGCCTGGATTAAATGGTATTTATTTTCAGGAAGTAAGATACTCTGATTACAGTAATTGCCTTTATAAAAATAATGTTTCATCTTCAGTGGCACTCAGATGTCTTGACATTTTTATTACATCCCAGAACACATCTGCTAAAGCTCAAATAATAGAATTGTGTTGGATTGTCTTAATATATTCAAACAGTAGATGTGAAAACAAAGAGCTTCCAAGTTAAGCCAAACTACTACTACTTCTTCCTCCTCCTCCACCTCTCCCTCTCTTTCCCCATCTCTCCCTCTTCCCCTCTCACCTCATCTCTCCTTCCTATTCCCTCTCCTTCTTAATTTTTGAGGATTAATAGGGATATAAAACATTTCTGTATTAGGGGATGATTTTTAAAAATAATTTTCTTCTTGGCGATTTCAGTTACATATTTTTGAGAGAGTCGTGTTTAAACTTAAAGATAGGATTAAAAGTCAGCTGTTCAGAAGGAGTGTCTGTGGTTGTATGTTTTGTGAGGTGGTGTAAGCAAGAGAGCTGGAGATTCTATCAACTAGTAGAATGAATTTGTGTTTAGAAGTTTAAGTTCACCCCACTCTTGTCAGCATTTTTCATGGAGTCCAAGGAAGTTCTTGTGCACTGTAAGTTAATTTACTTTTCTACTGACTTCTTTATAGTGAACAAGAAATGGCTTTTAGTATTTACTTAATGATTTTCTCATAAAGACTGAATTCTGGAGTTATTGTATATGTTTACTCTGCTTTGCTTATTTCCAATAGTACTAATATCATTGCTACAATTATGATTATGAAATCAAGAATCCAAGTGCTTTTATAAGGGCTGCAAAGCTGTAGTTAGTAACTTGAAGATGTACTTGGAAATTGTACATGTATTTCTCCTATTAGAATGCCTGTAGTCTAGTTTGAATAGTGAGTACATGGAGAGATGTATTCAAACTTTTGTTACAAGTGTGATCTCATAAATATTGAGCTTAAAGTTGTAATTTAGTTTGTCATTTTGATATGGCTTAAGTACTAGATTTCAGAATATCTTAACGATATGTGTTAAATACCGATCTGTTTACAAAAGACTTCTTAAAGAAGACTGATATCTGCTTTTTCTAAATGGTGTTACCTATGTGATTTGAAGTAAAATAGTTGGGAATACTTAATAATTATTATAAATTTCTTTGTGCTAACATGAGTTGGTATTTTGAAAATTATAGTTCTTTATTCTCTTGTGTCATATATATATTTAACAGCTGAATATTATTATATGTTTAATAGCTGTATTTAAGTCATATACTATATATTGAGAATTTTATATGCTCTGAGTCATTTTGCGATTGTAGAAGAAGGGTATGATTGTTTTCACCTTACATATGAGAAAACTGAGGATCAGAGCAAGAAATTCCTCCATTTTATAAGTCATAAAGTTAGGATTTATAGCTATTTATTTATATCTGACTGCATCCCTGTCAATCTGACCCGAATCTGATGTTTTTAATCATATATAGACTGCATTCCATAAACGATCACTTAACAAGCAGTAGTATTATCAGTTCATGTCAGCCAGAGGAATGGAGACTTATCCAAGGTATAGAAATTATTTCTTTGAGTTCTCTATTAATTGCTTGGAATCATCACTGAGCCCTTCTCAGAGAAAGACAAAAAAATAATGTTTTCCACCAGGCTTCCATAAATCACATTGATTCTTCTGTCTTTTATAGTGACTCAATAGAGTGTTGTGTATTAATCTCATTCTAAGAAAATGTGCTCATGAAGAGAATGTGTGGGAACAGCTGGTTATGGCAGCTGTAGGTAGTGAACACAAAGAGACAAGCCTAGAAGTTCAGCCTCTTCTTTCTGCATATATCCACTCCATAACTACCAAAAGGAGGAATTTAAATATATATTTAATACATATATATTTAATTTATTCAATATATAATACATAAATATATACTTAATATGAATTTACTATATTAATATTTTACACACACACCCCAGTTGTACTTATCCAAGAAACAGAAGCCACCATAGTACTATTATTAAAGTTCTGTCTTACTATTATAGAATATTGACATAAAGTACCTCCTTTTGAGCTTTAGTTCAGTCGTTAAGGAAACTGATGAGCAAACACAAAGGAATTCTCAAGAAGGAGCAGTGTCTGTTTTTGCTGCTGTATCCCTAGAATACATATAACAGAGCCTTATATATAAGGCTCAATATTGGTTGGTTGATAGACTGATTTCCCTATTTCATATGGCTGGCTAGTAGCTGAAGATATGATATGAGTCTTTTTACATTCAAACCAATTGTTTTTTTTTTTTTAACTGTTATGTACTGCTTGCTCCCATTACTGTCACAAAATAACTGATCTTTTGAAAGGAGAAACTAAAGCTTTGAGAAGTTAAATAACTTACCCAATTCACATAGGTAGGCAATGTATAAAACAATATTAAAGCCGAGTGTGCTTTACATGTTCTTATGTGCTTATTAAATTAATGCTTCCTAGAATATGAACTCACACCATGTCTTACAGATAAAATTTGTATTTGTATCTTAAAACCCTATATAAAAGCAGAGTGTGCAATCTCATTTTTTTTTTTGAATGATAGATTTGAGTGGTTAATGACAAGGATTCTACAGGCAGACAGAGTTAAAAATACCAACTCTACTCTTACATGACATTTCTAGTTTCTTTGTGACTTAGATTCATCATCCACAAATGGTAGTCAGAATACCCATCTCATAGAGTTGTTTGAGAATTGAGTATGAGGTAGTTAGAATAGCACTTGATGGGGGCCGGCACTGTGGCACAGCAGGTTAATGCCCTGGCCCCAGGCCTGAAGCGCCGGCATCCCATATGGGCGATGGTTCAAGTCCCAGCTGCTCCACTTCCCATCCAGCTCTCTGCTATGGCCTGGGAAAGCAGTAGCAGATGACCCAAGCCCTCGGGCCCCTGCACCCGTGTGGGAGACCTGGAAGAAGCTCCTGGCTCCTGGCTTCGGATCGGCGCAGTTCCGGCCGTTGCGGCCAATTGGGGAGTGAACCATCGAATGGAAGACCTCTCTCTCTCTCTCTCTGCCTCTCCTTCTCTCTCTGTGTAACTCTGACTTTCAAATAAATAAATCTTAAAAAAAAAAAAAAAAGAATAGCGCCTGATGTAAAGTAAGCCTCACATGTGTTTTTATTTCCTTGAGTATTCATTCCCATTGGGAAAAGTTAATCTTCTATCAGGTGGAGCTGAATCCTGTTAGAAGCAATTTTCCATACTAACAGAAATAAATAATAATACTTAGAGGATAAGAACATTTATTTTCATTAGAAAAGATGGCTCAAAGAAGGAGGTACCTGGGGGCCAGCACCATGGCTCACTTGTTTAATCCTCTACCCGTGGCGCCAGCATCCCATATGGGTGCTGGGTTCTAGTCCTGATTGCTCCTCTTCCAGTCCAGCTCTCTGCTGTGGCCCAGGAGGGCAGTGGAGGATGGCCCAAGTGCTTGCGCCCCTGTACCCACATGGGAGACCAGGAAGAAACACCTGGCTCCTGGCTTCGGATTGGCACAGTGCCAGCCGTGGTGGCCATTTGGGGAGTGAACCAACGGAAGGAAGGCCTTTATCTCTGTCTCTCTCACTGTCTAGAACTCTACCTGACAAATAAATAAAAAAGGAAGGAGGTACCTTTCTCTGAAGGGAAGAGAGAGAACCTTCACTTTTTTTTTTAAGATTTTATTTATTTATTTATTCAAAAGTTAGAAAGTTATACAAAGAGAAGAGAGGCAGAGAGAGAGAGAGAGAGAGAGAGAGGTCTTCCACCCGTTGGTTAACTCCCCAATTGACCACAACGGCCAGAGCTGTGCCCATTGGAAGCCAGGAGCCAGGAGCTTCCTACTGGTCCCCACATGGGCGCAGGGGCCCAAGGACTTGGGCCATCCTCTACTGCTTTCCCAGGCCACGAAAGAGAGCTGGATGGGAAGAGAAGCAGCCGAGACTAGAACTGGCACCCATATGGGATGCCGGTGCTTCCGGCCAGGGCGTTAGTTAACCTGCTCTGCCATAGCGCCGGCCCCCCGAGAACCTTCACTTTGATTAAGGCCTTGTCTAAATAAGGTTGAAGTTTGTGAACTCAAGAGGCTTCCATAGCCTTGGCAGCTCACGACAAGAGCCTTGGGTGATTACTGACGTCATAAATAAGAGTGTCAATTGTGAACTCAACAACAGGAGTCACTGTGCACTTGCTTCCCATATAGGACCTCTGTCCTCAATGTGTAGTACTTTGAGAATTAACAGTAAAACCAATCTTCAAATAGTACTTTATATTTTATGTATCTGTGTGGGTGCAAACTGTTGAAATCTTTACTCAGTATAGAGTTGATATTCTGTATCTAAAGATAATTAAAAATGAAACTTAATGAAGAATGGGATGGGGGATGGAGTAGGAGATGGGATGGTTTGTGGGTGGGAGGGTGGTTAGGGGAGGAAGAACCACTATAATTCAAAAGTTGTACTTTTGAAATTTAGGTTTAGCAAATAAGTTTTTTCTATTTAAACAAGAAAAGATGGTTACGTTTACCGTGATAGCAGGCATGAATAATCTTTATTTTTCGTCATCCTGGAAGAACATCTGCCCTGTTGCTTAGAGTTATGACATTTCTTATAGGGTGATATAGTGTACAAGTACTGGACATGGGGGAACAGAATGTCTGGGTTTCACTGGATTTCACTGGATATTTACCAGTTATGTGGCCTTGGGTGGGAGAGTCCTCTTAGCTGTTTTTATAAATAAAATTTTTATTAACATAAAGAGAACAGAATTCATATATTTCATAGATACACATTTTCTTTATCCATTGATCTGATGACAGGCACCTTGGTTGATTTTGTATTTAGGCTATTGTGAACAGTGCTGCCAAAAACAGTAGTGTCAGTATCTGATACAGTGTGTTAATGTCTTTTGGGTATATACTCTGTAATAGGATTGCTGGATCATATAGCAAGTCTATTTCTAGTTTTAAAGAAATCTCCATACTGTTTTCCACAGTGGTTTCATTGATTTACATTCCCAACAACTGTCTATATGAGTAACCCTTTCTTTACAATCTCATTAACATTTCTTGTCCTCTGTCTTTTGGATAATAGCCATTCTGACAGAAGTGAGGTGATATCTCATTGTGATTTTGATTTGTATTTCTCTGATAGCTAGTAATGTAGTGCATTTTTTCATATATTTGTTGTCCATTTGTGTTTCTTTTGAGAACTATCTATTAAAGTCCTTTGCCCATTTCTTAACTGGGTTGGTTTTTTTTTTTTATTGTTGAGTTCTTGAGTTGCTGATATATACTGGATTTTAAACCTTGTCAGATAAGTAGCTTGTAAATATTTTTTATCCATTCTGTTGGATGTCTTTTCACTCTATTGATTGTTTCCTTTGCTGTGCAGAAAGCTTCTGAGTTTGATATAATCCCATTTATTAGATTTGCAGTTCTGTTATTTAATGTTCACTTCTTTATTACTAAGAAACTGGGGAGAACCTTTAATTGTGTCTAGATTAGGAAAATGACTCTGTGTTGGTCTGGTCTGGGTTTCATTGTTCATCTTCTGCATTCATAGTGCACAGTGTTCTTTCATTGTTCTGCAGTGTTATGAATGCCTCCCTGCAATAAGAATTTCTGTGAAAATCAGAAAATAGTTTAGTGTCTGGGAATAAAGTCAGATGTAATATGACTCTATAGCAGGCTTTAGAAATAAACCTTTTGGCCTTACATTGTCTTGATTATCTAAAAAAAAGAATATTTTATAGGAATAAAGCTCTTTATTTTACAAAAATTAAAACCTACAAGAAATTTAAAGACTAGTACAACAAACACAAATATTCATAGAGTGTCCAGTGGTTAACATTTTGCCACCTTTTTTCCTCACCTCTCTGTGTGTATATATACTTGCTAAATAATTTGAAGTTAAATTGCAGATGTCATATTTCAGCTCTAAATGTTTCAGTATTCATCTCATGAACAAGTAGCTCTGATGGAATCTCAATACCATTATCATATTTTCTGCTTCCTTTTTATTCTAGATATGTGTGAGTGTTGCGTGTGATATTCTTTTCATTTTGAAATGTATTACATTTTCCTGAGCCAGTGATAATAGAGGATTCTTTGTAGTACTGTGAGATGCTTGGGCGGCTTTCTAGATTTATTAGTTCCCGTGTGCCTCTCCCTCTTTTATTGGTATGGTAGAGTATATTTGAAAATATGTGATCCCTTTTTATTTCTGGATGAGGGTGGGGTAGGGATATCTTATTTTGTGCTGCTAATTTGTTTTTGCATGCTTCTTAACTTCTATCATTTGCTTCCTTGTGTTCTTTCAGTGTCAAGCTTCCAAGAACTTTACCCTTCCAAGTGCCTCTTTTCTCTCTCTCTTGGTCTTTCAGTGTCTCTGTCTGCCCCAAAAGTAAATTCAGCTATCACTGGACTTATTCTCTCTTCATATCCACACTTACAAATAAGTCTGAAATATTATACCTTCCAGTTAAGACTGAAATATTATACCTTCCAATGCAATGCCACTAGTTTAACACAAGTGAGATTTTTAGCAATAGCACCATAGGACATATCAAGAATTAGCAATTTCTGAATGTTCAGGGTCACTAGCCATCAGGGAAATGCAAATCAAAACCACAATGAGGTTTCACCTCACCCCAGTTAGAATGGCTTACATACAGAAATCAACAGCTGCTGGGAAGATGTGTGGAAAAAGGGACACTAACCCACTGTTGGTGAGAATGCAAACTGGTAAAACCACTATGGAAGACAGTTTGGAGATAACTCAGAAATCTGAATATAGCCCTAGCCCATGACCCAGCCATCCCTCTCCTCGGAATTTACCCAAGGGAAATTAAATTGGCAAATAAAAGAGCTGTCTGCACCTTAATGTTTATTGCAGCTCAATTCACAATAACTCAGACATGGAATCAACCTAAATGCCCATCAACAGAAGACTGGATAAAGAAATTATGGGATATGTACTCTATGGAATACTACACAACAGTAAAGAAAATGAAATCCGGTCATTTGCAACAAAATGGAGGAATCTGGAAAATATCATGCTGAGTGAAATAAGCCAGTCCCAAAGGGACAGATATCATCTGTTTTCCCTTATCTGTGACAACTAACTGAGCACCTAAAAGGAAATCTGTATGAGAAGCAGTGACTTGATCAGCCTTTGTCCTGACTGTCGAGTAACAGCTTACTCTTTTATTCTTTTTCATATTTCTTTTTCAACTTAGTACCATTGGTTGAACTCTTTACTTAACATAGTATTATTCTTAGGTGTTAAAATCCAATTGAAAATTTATCCCTGTTAAAAATAAGAGTGGGAATAAGAGAAGGAGGAGATATACAGTTCGGCACACATTCCCTTGGACTTATCCCTAAGGATAAAGTTAAAAACTTGCCATGGGACTCCAAATCCCATTAAGTTGGCAGGTACCAATGCCATCTTACTAGTTAAAGTGATCAGTTTAAGTTAATAACTGATCATAAAGATAGGATTAAGTATTAAAAGGATCACATAAATAAGTGTCTGCTAATACTGATAGAGTTAAAAAGGAGAGAATGATCCAACATGGGAAGCAGGACACACAGTAGTCTCATAGAATGACAAATGCCCTAAACAGCACTCTGGCCTCAGAATCAACCCTTAAAGCATTCAGATCTGGCTAAAAAGCTCATGAGAACATTACAGGCATGGAAAGCCTACTAATTTTGAGTTTGGTTTGTTATTGTTTTTCTATGTCCTTGGGATGAATTGTTAGATCATTTACTTGATGCCTTTCCAATTTATTGTAGCCACCAATGCTATAAACTTCCCTCTTTAACATTGCTTTTGTTGTATCCCATACATTTTGATATGTTGTATTGTCATTTTCATTCATTTATAGTAATTTTTTGATTTTCTTTTTGACTTTTTTCTATGACCCACTGTTCATTCAGGAGCATATTGTTCGGTCTCCATGTGTTTTCATACGTTCTAGAGATTCTTGAGTTGTTGTTTCCAGCTTCATTTCTTTGTGGTCATAGAATATACCTGGTATAATTTCATTTTTTAAAAAAATGTTGAGACCTTCTTTATGATCTAGCATATGGTCTATCCTAGAGAAAGTTCCATGCACTGATGAAAAGAAATTGTATTCTGCAACTGTGGGATGAAATGTTCAGTACATATCATTTAGGTACATTTGGATCATAGTATTGATTAGCTCTGTTGTTTCTTGTTGATTTTATGTCTAGTTGATCTGTCCATTGATTAATGTGGGGTATTAAAGTCTCCCTTTGTTATTGTTTTGGAGTCTGTGTATTCCTTTAGATCCATTAACATCTGTTTTAAATAGCCAGGACCCCTGGCAGTGGGGGATATACATTTACTATAATCACATCTTCCTGTTGATTTGATCCTGTAATCATTACATAGTGCCCTTCTTTGTCTCTGTTAACAGTTTTTGTGTTAAGGTCTATTCTATCTGATGCCTACTCCTGCTCGCATTTTCTTGCTGTTAGCCTGTAGCATCTTTTCCAATCTTTGTTGGTTAGATGTGTTTCTTGTAGGCTGCAAATAGATGGATATTGTTTTTCATCCGTTTAACCAGCTTGTATCTTTTAACTGGAGAGTTGAGGCCATTTACATTCTATTTTACTATTGATAAGTAACCACTTAGTCCTGCCATTTTTCTGTAGTAATTCCTGTTGTTTGCTTTGGATTTTCTTTGTACTTTTACTCATAGATTATCTGCCTTCACATTATTTCATAATGAAGACTATCTTTCTGTGTTCCTGTGTGTAGCACATCCTTAATTATTTGGTTGAGTGGTGAAAGATTCTTTCAATTTCTATTTGTTTTGGAAAGTATTTTATCTTCATTTAGAAATGTGGCCTTTGTAGGGTACAGTATTCTGGGTTTATAGTTTTTTTCTTTTTAGGGCTTTGTGTCCATTCTTTCCTAGTCTTTAGGTTTTCCGATGAGAAGTCAGCTGTGTCTAGTTGGAAATCCTCTGTAAGTAATTTGTTGTTGTATACATCTTAGAATATGTTCTTTATATTTTACTTTTAAAATTTGACTATAATGTGTCATGAAGATCTTTTATGGTCATCTCTGTTAGGAGTTCTAAGTGCTTCCTATATTGGATTTCCATATCTTTCTCCAAATCAAGGAAGTTTTCTGCTGTTATGTCACTGAATCAGTGTTCTAATCAATCCTCTTTTCCCAAAACTCCAGGAACTTCTAAGACACGTATGTTTGGTCTATTGATAGTATCCTAAAAATCACCAACATTATTTTTTATTTTTCTAATTTTTTTCTTCTTTTTTTGTATGACTGAGACATTTCCAAATATTTGTCTTCTAGCTTGGAAATTCTTTCTTTTGCCTCACAAATCTGTTGTTAAGGATTTACACTGTATATTTTTTTTTTTGAGATTTTATTTTATTTATTTGACAGGCAGAGTTACAGACAGTGAGAGAGAAAGACAGTGAGAAAAGTCTTCCTTCCATTGGTTCACCCGCCCAAAGGCCGCAACAGCCAGAGATGCGCTGATCCGAAGCCAGGAGTAAGGTGCTTCCTCCCGGTCTTCCATGTGGGTGCAGGGGCCCAAGCACTTGGGCCATCCTCCACTGCTTTCCCAGGCCACAGCAGAGAGCTGGACTGGAAGAACAGCAATAGGGATTAGAACCGGCGCCCATATGGGAAGCTGGTGCCACAGGCGGAGGATTAACCTAGTGTGCCATGGCGCCAGCTGCTACATTGTATTTTTTATTTGACATGTTTAATACTTGTTAACATTACTGATTTCTCTTCAGTATTTCTGTCTCCTGTAAAAATTTTTCATCCATGTCATGTATAAGTTTCCTTACCTTATGTATTTGCTTCTCTGTGTTTGAGTAATCATTTTTTTGAATTCCTTTTCAGACATTTCCTCATTCTCTTTGCCTTTGCATTCTATTATTGAAGTATGATTTTATTTCTTTGGGGCATCATATTTTCTTCCTTGTTCATGTTTCTTGTAGTTCTACATTTATTTTTCAGGCATTTTTGAAAAAAACTTTTTGGTTTTCTCCTCTGACAGTTTTTGTTTTTTTCTTTGAAATATGCCTCTGTTGCTTAATGGAATGCTGCTCCTTCAGTGGATATCCAGATGTTTATGCTGGTGGGGCCTGGGAGCTCTGGCCAGTGCTCAAGGGTGTAGCTAGAGTCTAGGGTGACACCCAAGTTGGGTGTGGCAGGTCTCCTCTATCATCTGCAGGGGTGGGGAGTGATTGTATTGGCTAGCATGGTCAGAGTCAGCCCCTCTCTGCCAATGTGAACCAATACCCAGGGTGAGTTCACAGTGCCTAGACACCTCACCCATAGAGGTGTATGAACTGTACAAAGGATCTGTGCACTTCTAGTGTGAGTATTGAACTCTGAGCCTCTGGAGCCAGACACAGTGATAGCTCAAAGACCTAGCCACAGCATCTTGCATGCCCTATTGCACAGTCACTGAATTCCCACAGTCACAAGTTGCAGGTCTCCCACAGGAAAAGGGAGCAGTGGATCCACTCTTAGCCTGACAAGCCTCCCTTGTCCACAAAAAGAGCCGTGGTGTTTCCAGAGCCAGCTGCCTAACTGATAAATGTTTCTGGGTTTCCACCTTGGCAAGTTGATTCGAGGCACCTTAATAGAGTTGGTGGGGGAGGCATATCATGGGCCTAAGTGTGTGCCTTGCCTGCTGCCAACCTTCCAGGTCAACTGAAAGTCAGTGGGGACCCTGGATTTATCCCTCCAAAAAAATTCCCCAGTTGTGCATGAGCCGCAACACCATCTACTCACCTTAAGATGGCATTTCCTTCCTGCTGGTTGCTGGGTGTCTTGCTTCAAGAAGATGGCAACCCCTCCAGCCACTGGCTGTGGAAGTTACTACCAGTGTCCTGTTCACTGCTGTGTGATTGAACTGTCCCTGCTGCTTCACAGCGTCTCCCTTCTTTCGAGAATTTCCATTGCAAACCTCTCACCTTCTGTCTGCTGCGAATGCAGTTCCTCCCTTTTTCTTACGTTACCTTCCTGTAGTCAGGATCAACACATCTTTTCCCTGTTCAGCCATCTTGAGTCTACCATCTCCCATATTTATCTTTATGTCTGGCTTATTTCAGTTAGCATGATGTTCTGCAAGTTCATCTATGTTGTCAAATGTAGCAGGATTTCCTTCTTAAAGTTGAATAATGTTGTATATCTTTATATTTCTTTATGTGTATATATATAGAGAGATTTTTTTCTCCAGTTGTCTGTTATTGGACATTTAGATTATTTGTGTATCTTGACTACTGTGAATAGTGCTGCAGTAATCATGGGAGTGCAGATATGTCTGTGACATACAGATTTCAGTTCTTTAGATGTATACCCAATAGTAGGATTGCTGATTCATATTCCTTAATATTTTAAGGGATTTCCATACTGTATTGTTTTGTGGCTGTAATAATTTACCTTCCCACCCACAATGTGTCAGGATTTCATTTTCTCCATGTTCTTCCATCCTTTTGCCCTTTTAATAATAGACATTCTAACATGCAATATCTCATTATGATTTTGATTTTGGATTCCCTGATGATATGTTAGATACTTTTTCCTGTATCTTTTGGCCATTTCTAGTTTTTATTTTTCTCTGGAAAAAGTCTCGTGTCTTGGGGCTGGTGCTGTGGCTCACTTTGTTAATCCTCTGCCTGCAGTGCCAGCATCCCATATGGGCGTCTGGTTCTGTCCCGGCTGCTCCTCTTCCAGTCTGGCTCTCTGCTGTGGCCCAGGAAGGCAGTGGAGGATGGCCCAAGTGCTTGGGCCCCTGAACTCGCATGGGAGACCAGGAGGAAACACCTGGCTCCTGATTTCGGATCGACGTAGCTCCGGCCATAGCGACAGTTTGAGGGGTGAACCAGTGGAAGGAAGACCTTTCTCTCTGTCTCTCTCTCTCACTGTCTAACTCTATTTGTCAAATAAATAATAATAATAAAAAATTTTAAAAAGTCTCATGTCTTTAAATGTTTGTAACTGTGTTATATTCACGTACCACATAATATTTTGCTCAACAGTAGACTCATATATGAAGATTGTTCCAAAAGATGATAATGGGCTGAAAAATTCTTACTGCCTAGTAAACTATAGTTAATGCATCATCATAGGGCAGTGTGTTACTTGTTTGTGGTGTTGCTAGGGTAAACAAGCCTACTGTTCTGTCTGTTGTATAAAATATAGCACATACAATTATATAGAATACATAATGATAGTGAGCATATGACATATATTTACTAGGCTATTATTTAACCAGTGTACTCCTGTATAAAAATAGTTTTCATATAAAAGTATATGTAAGAAGTTTACTGTAAAACAATATGCTGTGTTGTGCCAGCAGCTGCCTCGCACATCTTACATTTACTCTGCCTCTTGATTTCATCATTTTATTTTGTGTTTGATATAATCTTAGGTTGTATTTTTCATCATGGATAATAAGCATATAAAATCTGTTAATATTGCCATTTAGAGGTCAGGTTGAATGATTAATCTGGAGACAAAATTAAAATTCATTAAGGACTTTGAAAGTTGAAAATTAGTGATAGTTGTTGCTTGTCGGACAGCCATATCTCATTCCATTATAGATGTAATCTTGAAGAACAAGAAGAAAATGATGGAAGCAATTGAGTGATATGCTTCATTGAGGACAACAGACTAAGAAAAATTTATGGAGGTCTTGTATTATTTGTGGAGGAACTTCTAATAAGTCCACACACAGTAGGATATTCCTCCCAGCACCATGATGATCATAGCAGAAAGTTTGCAATGTTGAAAGAAAAGGCTGTACTTGTCTACAATGTTGAAATTACTGAAAACTCTGGCTGGTTTAAATCAGTTAAGAATTGTTATTCATTTTATAATGTGAAAGTGTCTGGTAAATCTGAAAATGTGAAGACAGGTGAAAAATTTTTGAGAATTCTACATAGGCTGATTGTGGAAGAAAATTACTTGTAACAGCAAATCCTCAACTTAGATGAAACATCCTCATTCCAGAAATGTGTTCTGGAATCCTCCTTATGGATGCACTTTCATCCGTAGGATGTCGAGTCATTGCCAGATTTGAAAGCTTTTAAGGACAGGATAAAAATCTTGCTTGTAAAGCAATATTGCAGGCTACAAATTGAAAACTTTTGTGGTTTGGCACAGTGAGAATTCTAGGACTTTCAGGCACATCAGTACTATATAACCTAGGTTTAAAGGAGGCTATACTATCTAGGTTTTTGTAAGCACATTCTATAATGTTCTATAATGAAATTAGTGACACATTTCTTAGAAGATACCTCCATCATTCAACACTACATGGCTATATGTGTTTGCTATTGAGTTGTACAAATTCCTTATATATTTTGGTATAACTCTGTATCGGCTATGTGATTTACAAATATTTTGTCCAATTTCATAGGCTACTTTTCCATTTTTGTTGGTTATTTCCTTTCATGTACAGAATGTTTTGCTTTAAACAGTCCAACTTGTTTTTATTGCCTGAGATTTTAATGTCGAGTCAAAAATACTGTTGCCAAGACTACTGTTAAGGAGTTTTCCTATATGTTTTCTTTTAGTTTTATGATTTTTAGGTCTGACATTTAAGTTTTTAATCAATTTCAGTTGATTTTCTGTGTAGTGTAAGGATAATAAAATGTTTTTATAGTATGCATAATTGTTTGAACTGGGATACTCCAAAATCCTTTTTTTTTTTTTTTTTTTTTTTTTCCTGAAAGGCAGAGTTAGACAGTGAGAGAGAGAGACAGAGAGAAAGGTCTTCCTTTTCCATTGGTTCAACCCCCAAATGACTGCTATGGCCGGCGCGCTGCGCCGATCTGAAGCCAGGAGCCAGGTGCTTCCTCCTGGTCTCCCAAGCGGGTACAGGGCCCAAGCACTTGGCCCATCTTCCACTGCCTTCCCAGGCCACAGCAGAGAGCTGGACTGGAAGAGGAGCACTCGGGACAGAATCCGGCACCCCAGCCGGGACTGGAACCCAGGGTGCTGGTGCTGCAGGCGGAGGATTAGCCTAGTAAGCCACGGCAGTGGCCCCTAAATCCTTTTCATGGTATTCCACACTAGTCAATGTAAATTTACCCTTCTTACTTCTTCAGCATCATTGATTTTGTGTTTCTGTATTTTTGGTTGTTATTCCTATGGTTTCTTGTCCTGAGATGGCTATTTCCACCATTCCGATTAAATAAATTCTGTTATTGTAAGGTTCAATTTAATGTTATATTCCCTCTGAGGTCTTGTTTTGATATCCCGTAAATAATTTCTCTCATGATCCCATATTATGACATTCACTTTCCATTTTACATAATAAGGGCATCCCTCTTTTCCTGCCCTCAGACATTGGTGTCCTTGGTTCTTAGCCCTTTGAACTCAGACTCTCAGGCTTTGGTTATGAGGCCTTTAGAGTTACACCATTCATTCCTCTTGTTCTGATACATTCAGCTTTCCTGGTCTTCTAGCTTGCAGACGCATATTGTGGAACTTCTCAGCCTTCATAATTGCATAAACCAATTCATATAAAATTCATATAATATATCTCCTCATATATGTATGCATTTATATGCTATTAGTTTTATTTCTCTTGTGAACCCCTTGGAGACACAGATTTATTATTATAATTGCTTAGTAGAGAATTATGTAAGTTTCATGGAATAGAAATATTTTGTATCAGCAACCTCTACCTGCAATCCACTATTTCTTAGACTTCTTTTAACCCTTTCTTCCTGGCTCACTGCCTTCTATCTACTCTGATTTCCTAGAACATACCAACCATTATTCTGACTCAAACCCTTTTACTTGGTGTTATACTTGCACGGGTACTTCTCCTCCAGATGTACTTTAACCCTCATCCCTTCTTTCACTTGGGCCTTTACTAATGTTACTTTCAGAACAGTCTTGTCTCATCCTCTCATTAAAGTAGCTGCTCAGCATCATTCTTCACTCTGTTTTTCTAATAAATCATGTCATTGGTTGACAATGTATTATATAGTAATGCATTTTATATGAATATTATCTTTCTTATAAATGGAATCTAGGATTCAAGAGGATGAGAATATTATTTATCTTATTTATGGGTACATTCTTTCCTGGAAGAGTGTGTAAGATTTAGTAGGTACTCAGAAATGTTTACTGACTGACTGAATGAATAGATTTGCCTTTGCTGACATAGTTTTCTATTTCCACACTCTGCTGGCAGTATCTAAAATATGACCTATATTTGGGTTTAAACCTTCATTTTTTTGCCCTTATTAAAATATAAGTTTTGTGAACAGCAAATACCTGTGAATACTGAAACTATGTATATGTAAATACATGTAAAAAATTTAGCACAGAAACAGTGATTGTTCATTCAATTCAGATATCACTCTGCTGGATGTCTTCTCATCACTCATAGTAGTTACTGAGTATAGCAGATGCTGTCAGTGCTCTTGTCATTTAATTTCCAACAGTCATCAGTGGCTCTTTTGGAAAACTGATCTTGGATGGCTGGAAACATCCCTCTTCAACCCTCTCCCACAAACTGGGGGAAGCTTTAACCAGGTGACTCTGGGATATATAAATACTATAGCCCCATAGCCACTTTATAGGGACAGTTCTTACACATAACTCACCCTGTGTTCAGAGTCCCCTATGAATTTGAGCCAAAGATAACCTGTTAGTCTGTGCTTGACCTTTTAGAAGGCCAAGACTTAGAAGGCTGAGCCTTACTTTGCCACTCATCTGCTGTCCCCCCAACCCCTGGCAACTCACTTCTTAGAATATTATTTTCATTTGAATCCTATTCTCAACCTCTCCTTCTGGGAAATCCAATCTGAGGCTAAGGCTAAGAAAGAAAGTATCTTTTTTTTCCAAGTTTTATATTTTTATTTTTTTTAACTTTTATTTAATGAATATAAATTTCCAAAGTACAGCTTATGATTTACAATGGCTCCCCCCCCATAACTTCCCTCCCACCTGCAACCCTCCTCTCTCCCACTCCATCTCCCCTTCTATTCACATCAAGATTCATTTTCAATTCTCTTTATATACAGAAGATCAATTTAGCATATATTAAGTAAAGATTTCAACAGTTTGCTCCCACACAGAAACATAAAGTGAAAAATACTGTTTGAGTACTAGTTATAGCATTAAATCATGTTGTACAGCACATTAAGGACAGAGATCCTACATGAGGAGTAAGTGCACAGTGACTCCTGTTGTTGAGTTAGCGAATTGACATTCTTGTTTATGGTATCAGTAATCACCCTAGGCTCTTGTCATGAGCTGCCAAGGCTGTGGAAGCCTTTTGAGTTAGCCGACTCTGATCATATTTAGACAAGGTCATAGTCAGAGTGGACGTTCTCTCCTCCCTTCAGAGAAAGGTACCTCCTTCTTTGATGACCTGTTCAAGAAAGTATCTTTTTGAGTTGCTTCCCTGTTGGCTTGTGCTGTGGTGAGTTGGCTTATTCTTAGCTTTACCATCTTCCCTGAGTGTTCAGATATAGATATTATCATCTGTGGTACATCTAAGACACAGAGTTAACTCAGTATATCTTTTTGTACATACTTTCCTCCCTAGATAAGTTTAAAATCTACTTTTTCAATAAATATAATAGAAGAAAAGGGGGAAATGAGGTGTGTGGGGTGGGGAGCAACTATTTCCTTTTTTAATGCTGTAGTCTACTTCTCTTCTTCTACCTCAGTTCAAAAGTCATTAGAGTTTCTTACTGTTTTGTTCACCTCCCTCATCATATTTCTTTTACATGTCCTTTACTAGTGAACAGTGTTGCCTAAGCTATCAGCTCTGTAATTAAGTACAACATAATGACAACTAGGCTAAGCAATTACTTGTTGTACATGTCACATCTACTTGATTGTGAGGAGCTTACAGTCAAAAACCATGTTGCATGGATAGTTGTTTCTCCTACCAGTCTCAGAACAGACTGTGTCTATATTACACAAGCAGCCAAATGTTCCTTTAATAAATTAAAGTGACTTTATTAGCACCAAAATTATAAATTTTAATAAAGTATTTTTCCTATTTTCATCTTGCTTTAGTGTTTGAAAAGAACAATGAGGACTTATGGTTTGTTTTTGTTGGTTGCATGTTGAAAAGTAGGCTTAAATTAATCATTTTATAGTTGGGTACTTGGTAGAATTTTATAGGGTGAAGACTCATTTATTAAATGAAAAGGATTCCTTTTCGTTTAATTGTAATTGCTATGTATCATTGAGTTATTTAGAGTTTGAAGGCTTACTTACTAAAGAGATTATATAGTAAACTTACTCATTGGGACATCAGGTTAAAAGCAAACGTAGTGAGACAGAGTAAATTGTTACTGTGAGAACCACGACTTTGCATACTTACAGGAAGATCAAGGCTTCCTCTACTTCTCACTAAATAACTTGCAGAAATGACATTGCCAGAGATTGTTTAAATTTTTGATTCTTGTATGAACAAATCGAAAATCTAGTATAAATTTCAGATACAGCACAGTAGTTGTGAAAAAATCCCAAGTAACATAAAGGAAAAAGTTATTAGTTATGAGAAAATAGGTACCTTTTTTTAAACCAAGAAGGTCAACAAGAAGTTAATATTCTACCATTATCCTATAAAGAGAAAAACAATTTCTCCTTAGTTGGATCTGTGTACACTTAGTCAATAAGTATTTATCACATACTAATATGTGCCTAAGTATGATGAGTATTTGAAATAATTGAATAGCCAGTGACCTGTTCCTTTTAGAAGTTTACTATCTGGTTGAAGATATTACTGATAAATTGATGCAATGGTGAACCTTGTAGACAGTATCTTGAATGTGCTGTTATATTGACTCTGATTTTATAACTTTTCCTTAAATGCTTGGACACATTGTCTCTTTCTTCACTCCCTTAGTCCAGCACCCTCTTGTCTCTGAGTTTGAATATTGCAATAAAATGTACTGCTTGGAGCAGTTATTTGTTGTCTGAATGAGTAAATATATTAGTAGTTTGAAATGTAGTTACTCTAGAAATTAGAGGAGACTGGAATCTGTAATAAGCAGTGAAGACTACTCGAGAGTGTATTATTTAAGTGGAAAGTCACATGGGAAACCTGGTAGAAAGAAAGCATGTACAGACAGCAAGGGAACTGTAAAAATCCTGTCAAAATTCTCAGTATCAGGCAACTGAGAATAGTAAAGTCATATTTATTTTGATTTCAGAGGCTTGGCTATTATGTGAAGTTCAGAAAGAGTCATACTGAAGTTCCCACCACAAAAGAGATGTTTAACATTATAAAGGCATTTTAGGGGTCAATGTTTTGCTGCAGTGGGTTAAGCCGCTACTTTTACCACTGGAATCTAGTTTCAGTGTGTGGGTTCAAGTCTCAGCTGCCGTGTTTCCAATCCAGGTTCCTGCTAATTTAGTGCTTGAGAAGGCAGTATAAAATGGCCCAAATACTTGGGCCCTAGACACAGTGTAGGAGAACTGGGTGGAGTAGTTACTGGCTCCTGACTTCAGTATGGCTGAGCCTGGGCTGAGGCAGCCATTTGAGGAGTGAACAAGAAGATGCAAGATGTTTCTCTCTCTTTCTCTTTCTTTTTCCTTTTCTCCTTCCCTCTCTCTGTCACTCTGCCATTTGAATAAATAAAATTTTTTAAAAGAGAAAAATAATGAAAGCCACTTTAATCAAATGATCTGAAAAAAATCCCTGTAAGCAATATGCTAATTCCAAATAATTCTAATCTATTTAAAATGCCTATTTATTACTAATCTTTTTATATTTGAAAAATGTAAAGAATCCATATTATTTAAGATACCTGCTAAAATGTTTCATTAATGTAGTCTGAAAATCTTCAGTTATTCTGTTATTTGAATAGTTTTTGTAAAACAAAGACATGATCGACTTACTAATTTTTAAAAAATCCTTATTGACTTACATTGATTTAAAGTTAAACTTTTTAGGTCTTACAGGCAAGAGAGAGTAAGATAATAAGGCTTATTGAGTGTTTACTTTGTTCCAGGCACCATCCAAAATGCTTTATATAATTATATAATTTAATTCTTACAACATCCCAATGTGGAAATCTACCATTGTTGGTTCCATATATGTATGGAGAAAAGTTAAGTTTAGATATATGTCTGTCATTATATGGATAATATGTGGCTAAACTAGTATTGAAATCCAGGTAGTTAACTCCGAAGGTCAACATCTTAGACATCATGTAATACTATCTCCTGAAAGATTGATAAAATATCTTATGACATTAGGATATAGTAGCTTAATGTGCCATATTATCTGAAGCCAATCCAGTCAAACTGAAAATTGGTGTCTGCCAGTATTTACTTCTATAAGTCCTCTTTAAATGTTCCTTTACCACAAAGGCACAGTTACAGGAGGGGAGAGAGAGAGAGAGAGAGAGAGAGAGAGATTGATTCATTGATTGATTGATTATCCATTGGCTGGTTTACTCCCTGAATGGCTGTAATAGTTAGGGCTGGACCAGACTGAAGCCAGAAATGAGGAGCCTTTTCTGGGCCTCCCATATGGGCATAGTGGTCCAAGCACTTGGGCCATCTCCCTCTGATTTCCCAGGTGCATTAGCAGGGAGCTGTATCAGAAGTGGAGCAGTCAGGACATGGATTGGTGCCCATATGGGATGCAGGTGGTGGCTTTACCTATTATGCCATAACACTGGCTCCCATTCTGGCTTTTTTTAAGAAAAATAATTTATGAGGGCTGGCACAATGGTATAATGGGTTAAGCTATACCCTGCAGCGATGGCATCCCATATTGGCACTGGTTCGTGTCCTGGCTGCTCCATTTCTGATTTAGCTTTCTGCTGTGGCCTGGGAAGGCAGCAGAGGATGGCCTAAGTCCTTGGCCCCTGTACCCACGTGGGAGACATGGAGAAAGCTCATGGCTCCTGGATTCAGACTGGCCCAGCTTTGGCCATTGTAGCCAGCAGATAGGGGACTTCTCTCTATCTGCCTCTCCTTCTCTCTCTGTGTTAACTCTTTCAAATAAATAAATAAATATTTAAAAAAAAGAAAAAGTATCCCTTCAAGATAAAAATCTCTAAGCAAATTGTATATAGAAGGCGCTCATCTTGAAATAATAAGGGTCATATGAGACAAACTCAAGTTAACATCATACTGAACATCACACTTGTTCAAGTACCAAGTGTTTTGTTCTTGAGCAAGTAACATAGTACTTGTTTCTTAAAGATCTGAAACAAGAGAAGAATGTGCTTTTTCATTTCTATTCAAAATGAAGGCAAAACAGAATTGTGCAGGTTCAAAAAAGAAATTATCCAGAATTATTTTACCAGATGATTCAAGTGAGGAAGAAGACAGTGTAAATGATAAAAGAGAATCCAGTGTTGTGGTTAACACAAGCACCATTAACAAGAACAAACAACAGGACCATTGTTTGAATTTATTGTCTGATGAGTGTTCACTGCAGTCGAAGGTCCATCCTAATCCAATAGTTAATCAATCATCAAACCAGAGACAACAGACATCACTTAATTTTTTTTTTTTTTTTTTTTTTTTTTTTTTTTGACAGGCAGAGTGGACAGTGAGAGAGAGAAAGAGAGAGAAAGGTCTTCCTTTGCCGTTGGTTCACCCTCCAATGGCCGCCGCGGCCGGCGCGCTGCGGCCGGCGCACCGCGCTGATCCGATGGCAGGAGCCAGGAGCCAGGTGCTTTTCCTGGTCTCCCATGGGGTGCAGGGCCCAAGCACCTGGGCCATCCTCCACTGCACTCCCTGGCCACAGCAGAGGGCTGGCCTGGAAGAGGGGCAACCGGGACAGAATCCGGCACCCCGACCGGGACTAGAACCCGGTGTGCCGGCGCCGCTAGGCGGAGGATTAGCCTAGTGAGCCGCGGCGCCGGCCTCAGACATCACTTAATTTAAAGGATACAATTTCTGAAGTCTTGAACTTACCTGAGAACCAGAACAAAACTGAATCTACATCACCGTTTGCTACCATTGATTCACAGAAAGACTACAGAAAATTTCCAACTCAGTTGAAGGCTGGTACTATTCTGGAAGATGCCAGAATTTCAAGACCACATTCGACTGGGACAAATACTTATCTTGGACTTCTACAGGAAACAGAGAGAACCAATATCCTTGTGGATAGCCGTGAAATAACTTCTGGTTTACAAGTAATTTCTTCGCTAAGAGCAATCCATGGGTTACACGTAGAGGTTTGTCCTCTTAATGGCTGTGATTACATTGTGAGTAACCGCATGGTGGTGGAAAGGAGGTCTCAATCTGAGATGATAAATAATATCAATAAGAACAAGCTCATTGAGCAGATCCAACGTTTGCAGAGCATGTTTGAAAGAATATGTGTGATTGTGGAAAAGGACAGAGAAAAAACAGGAGACACTCATTTCTATTCATGATGGTACTAGAAAGTTAAGTCAGAGCAATTAGACAAGAGGAAAATATAAGAAACATCCAAAATTGGAAGGAAAGAAGTCCACTATTCAACCAAAAACAAACAAAAAAAAGCATAATGAACTTCAGTAAATTTACAGGATACAAAATCAACATACAAAAATCTGTAATGTTATGTTTGCTAATAGTGAAATAGCTGAAAAAGAAACTAGGGAAGCAATTTCATTACAATAGGTATAAAAAGAGATACTTAGAAATAAATTTAATCAAGAATATGAAAGACTTTAATTATAAAAGTTATAAAACATTAGTGAAATAAATTGAAGCAGAGGCCAGTGTCATGGTGTAGTGGGTTAAGCTACCACTTGAGACACTAGCAACCCATATCAGAGTGCTGATTTGAGTCCTAGCTGCTCTGCTTCTAATCCAGCTATCTGCTATTGCACCTGGGAAAGAAGTGGATGATGGCACAAATGTTTGGATACCTGCCACTCATCTGGGAGACCTGAATGGGGTTCTAGAATTCTGGATTCAGCCTGGTCCAGCCCTGGCCATTGGAGCCATTTGAGGAGTGAACCAGTGGATGGAAGCTATCTCTCTCTCTCTCTCTCCCTCTCTGTCATTTTGCCTTTCAAAATAAATAAATGAATGAATCTTAAAAAATAGAAATTGAAGCAGATGCAAAGAAATAGGAAGATATACAATAACCATTTAATGGAAAGATATTTAAAAAATATTGACATGAAATTGAAGGGGCACATGAAAGAAACTCTACTGGGAAAAATAAAGAATATATATATGTGTGCATACACACTTATCTTTGATATGTGTATATATGCAAACTCATTTGCTGAATAATGGTGTTTTAATATATAGTGGTCCCGAACCGGTGCCCATATGGGATGCCAGCGCTTCAGACCAGGGTTTTAACCCACTGCACCACAGCACCGGCCCCAGGAATTCATCATTCTTTTCATGAATAAACAATTTGTGGTTCTTTTGTTCTGAATGGCTCACTATGATATGTTTGTGTCAGACTTATCAAAATTGGACTAGTGTCTGAAAGTAATTCCATAAATATTTCTTTGTACTTTGAGAGCTTACATTCTCATTTTGAATTTCCATCCATCTGTATAAAGTATGATTCTCTTCCTCATCATTATGTAAAGAAGAAAGAATTCTTTTACTTTTAGTGTTTGAAGCAGACTATAAAGTATCATACTGTTAAAGGTAAAAATACCTCTAAAGGGAAATACTGTTCTTCAAGGGCATTGTATAAACAAGAATGAAAAAAAAATTTAATTACATTGAGCTACAGTGGAAGAAGAAAAAGGGTACTCCACATAAACTACCCCCTAACCCTGTGCAAATGAGAGGAGGTGGGCATTTAGCATAGCAGTTAAGATGCCTGTGTACCCAAAGTACCTGGGTTCAGTGCTTCATGCTAATGCAGATCCTGAGAGGCAGTAGTGATGACTCAAGTAATTAGGTTTCTGTCACACAAGTGAGAGACTTGGATGCAGTTCCTGGCTTTGGCCCAGCCTTGGCCATCATGGGCAACTGGGGAGTCAGTCAGTGGATGGTATATCTCTCTCTCCACCTGCCTTTCTCTCCCTCTATTTCCCTGCATTTCAAATACAAAAAATTTTTAAAGGCACCAAATTGGGAGTACATGGCTCTCCTGCCTCTTTTCTTATAACTTCTTGTCTACAATATGAAATTGGCTTTTTGATCTGATTAAATGGATGGCTTGGGCAGTTTGTAATGTGATTTCAATTCTTTCATCTCTGAGCTTTTGGTTTGAAAGAACCAAAGCTATTACTGACTGATAGGTATTTGGTGACCTGTACAAGATAGTTCAAAACCCAGTTTGTCAGGGAAGATAGATAAATCTGTAGAAAGCTTAAAAATGATGGGATAGAACAGTCTCATTAGTTACCTTATTAATGGTTTTGTTTTAAGAAAAATTAAAAAAAATTATTAGGCATGGAGATTGAACTTTCCCTCATGGACAGCAAACAGGGCCACATAAACAAGGAATACCAAGAAATTGTTATTCTATTACTTACTTAGATAGGGCTTGGGATGGTTGATATGGGTTATCTATAGAAACTTTCATATATATAGTTCATTAAAAATAAAAAGTAAGGCTTTTAATCTTTAAAGCACATGTTTCAAACAGAAGTACAGCTTTTCCTTTATTGTTAGACACTGAAATCTCACCACCATCTCACAGGAGAAAACCTATTTTTGCTGCATCAGCTAGAAAACTGTTCTGAAAAACCTAGCATGATTTAAAGTTGATTAGACCAGTTATTTATTTATCATGAGCAACTAACTATATAAGATTTAGAATATGAGCCTTTAGCAGATAAGATGCCAGTGTCCTATTTTGAAGTTCAATACCTGGCTTTGGTTCCTGATTCCAGCTTCATCTGCTAATGAAGACCCTAGGAGGCATCAGTAATGGTTCAAGTAATTGGGTTCTTGCATCCATATGAAAAACATGGATGGAGTTCCTGGTTCTTGGTTTAAGATTAATTCCTGGCCATTGCAGGCATTTTGCAAGTGAACTAGTAGATATGAGCCTTCTCTGGTACTGACTCTATCTATTTCTGTGCCTCTCAAATAAATAATAAATAAATAAATTTAATAAAAAATTTAGGAAGAATATTGATAAGTATTCTTTTTTTAACTTTTATTTAATGAATATAAATTTCCAAAGTACAGCTTATGGATTACAATGGCTTCCCCCCCATAACTTCCCTCCCACCCGCAACCCTCACCTTTCCCGCACCCTCTCCCCTTCCATTCACATCAAGATTCATTTTCAATTCTCTTTATATACAGAAGATCAGTTTAGCATATATTAAGTAAAGATTTCAACAGTTTGCACCCACATAGAAACACAAAGTGTAAAATACTGTTTGAATACTAGTTATAGCATTAAATCACAATGTACAGCACATTAAGGACAGAGATCCTACATGAGGAGTAAGTGCACAGTGACTCCTGTTGTTGACTTAACCAATTGACACCCTTGTTTATGGTGTCAGTAATCACCCTGGGCTCTTGTCATGAGCTGCCAAGGCTATGGAAGCCCCCTGAGTTCACTGACTCTGATCATATTTAGACAAGGTCATAGCCAAAGTGGAAGTTCTCTCCACCTTCAGAGAAAGGTACCTCCTTCTTTGATGACCCATTCTTTCCACTGGGATCTCACTCGCGGAGATCTTTTATTTAGGTCATTTTTTTTTTTCCCCAGAGTGTCTTGGCTTTCAATGCCTGAAATACTCTCATGGGCATTTCAGCTGGATCTGCATGCCTTAAGGGCTGATTCTGAGGCCAGTGTGCTGTTTAGGACATCTGCCATTCTGTGAGTCTGCTGTGTATCTCACTTCCCATGTTGGATCATTCTCTCCCCTTTTTATTCTATCAGTTAGTATTTGCAGACACTGGTCTTGTTTGTGTGATCCCTTTGACTCTTAGTCCTATCATTATGGTCAATTGTGACCTGAAATCGATCACTTGGACTAGTGAGATGGCATTGGTACATGCCACCTTGATGGGATTGAATTGGAATCCCCTGGTATGTTTCTAACTCCACCGTTTGAGGCAAGTCAGCTTGAGCATGTCCCAAATTGCACATCTCTTCCTCCTCTTATTCCCACTCTTCTAATTAACAGCGATCACTTTTGAGTTGTTTCAACACTTAAGAATAACTGTGTATTGATTACAGTATTCAACCAAAAGTATTAAGCAGAACAAAGAAAAAAAGTACTAAGAGGGATAATGTATTAACGTTCATCAACAGTCAGGGCAAGGGCTGATCAAGTCAGCATTTCTCATAGTGTTCATTTCACTTTTACAGGTTTCCTTTTTGGTGCTTGGTTAATTGTCACCAATCAGGGAGAACATATGATATTTGCCCCTTTGGGACTGGCTTATTTCACTCAGCATAATGTTTTCCAAATTCCTAACTGGGATCACTTTTCAGTTAAAATTTAAACACCTAAGAATAATGTGTGTTACTTACAGAGTTCAACCAATAGTACTAGAACAAAAAAAAAATACTAAAATGGATAAAGTATTACATTGTACATCAACAGTCAGCACAAGAGCTGATCAAGTCATTGTTTCTCATAGTGCCCATTTCACTTCAACAGGTTTCCCCTTTGGTGCTCAGTTAGTTGTCGCTGATCAGAGAGAACATATGATATTTGTCCCTTTGGGACTGGCTTAGTTCACGCAGCATAATGTTTTCCAGATTCCTCCATTTTGTTGCAAATGACTGGGTTTCATTGTTTTTTTCTGCTGTATAGTATTCCATGGAGCACATGTCCCATAATTTCTTTATCCAGTCTACTGTTGATGGGCGTTTGGGTTGGTTCCAGGTCTTAGCTATTGTGAATTGAGCTGCAATAAACATTAATGTGCAGACAGCTTTTTTGTTTGCCAATTTAATTTCCTTTGGGCAAATTCCAAGGAGTGGTATGGCTGGGTTGTATGGTAGGGTTATATTCAGGTTTCTGAGGAATCTCCAGACTGACTTCCATAGTGGCTTAACCAGTTTGCATTCCGACCAACAGTGGGTTAGTGTCCCTTTTTCCCCACATCCTCGCCAGCATCTGTTGTTGGTAGATTTCTGAATGTGAGGCATTCTAACTGGGGTGAGGTGATACTTCATTGTGGTTTTGATGTGCATTTCCCTGATTGCTAGTGATCTTGAACATTTTTTCATGTGTCTGTTGGCCATTTGGATTTCCTCTTTTGAAAAATGTTTATTGAAGGCCGGCGCCGCGGCTCACTAGGCTAATCCTCCGCCTTGCGGCACTGGCACACCAGGTTCTAGTCCTGGTTGGGGCGCCGGATTCTGTCCCGGTTGCCCCTCTTCCAGGCCAGCCCTCTGCTGTGGCCAGGGAGTGCAGTGGAGGATGGCCCAGGTGCTTGGGCCCTGCACCCCATGGGAGACCAGGAAAAGCACCTGGCTCCTGGCTCCTGCCATCGGATCAGCGCGGTGCGCCGGCCGCAGTGCGCCGGCCGCGGTGGCCATTGGAGGGTGAACCAACGGCAAAAGGAAGACCTTTCTCTCTGTCTCTCTCTCTCACTGTCCACTCTGCCTGTCAAAAAAAAAAAAATGTCTATTGAGGTCCTTGGCCCATCTCTTAAGTGGGGTGTTTGTTTTGATGTTGTGGAGTTTCTTGATCTCTTTGTAGATTCTGGTTATTAACCCTTTATCTTTTGCGTAGTTTACAAATATTTATTCCCATTCTGTTGGTTGCCTCTTCACTCTCCTGACTGTTTCTTTTGCAGTCAGAAACTTCTCAATTTGATGCAATTCCAATAGTTAATTTTGGCTTTGACTGCCTGTGCTTCTGGGGTATTTTCCAAGAAGTCTTTGCCAGTACCTATATCTTGCAGGGTTTCTCCAATGCTCTCTAATAATTTGATGGTGTCGGGTCGTAGATTTAAGTCTTTAATCCATGTTGAGTGAATTTTTGTGTAAGGTGAAAGGTAGGGGTCCTGCTTCATGATTCTGCACGTGGAAATCCAATTTTCCCAGCACCATTTATTGAATAGACTGTCCTTACTCCAGGGATTGGTTTTAGATCCTTGATCAAATATAAGTTGGCTGTAGATGTTTGGATTGATTTCTGGTGTTTCTATTCTGTTCCATTGGTCTATCCATCTGTTTCTGTACCAGTCCCATGCTGTTTTGATAATAGCTGCCCTGTAGTATGTCCTGACATCTGGTATTGTGATGCCTCCAGCTTTGTTTTTGTTGTACAAGATTGCTTTAGCTATTTGAGCTCTCCTGTGTCTCCATATGAATTTCAGCATCATTTTTCCCAGATCTGAGAAGAAGGTCTTTGGTATTTTGATTGGTATTGCATTGAATCTGTAAATTGCTTTTGTGAGAATGGACATTTTGATGATATTGATTCTTCCAATCCATGAGCATGGAAGATTTTTCCATTTTTTGGCATCCTCTTCTATTTCTTTCTTTAAGGTTTTGTAATTCTCATTGTAGAGATCTTTAACATCCTTGGTTAAGTTTATTCCAAGGTATTTGATTGTTTTTGTGGCTATTGTGAATGGGATTGATCTTAGAAGTTAGAAGATCCTTCTGCTGCGGTCTTGTTCACCAGGATATTTCATTTAGATTGTTTTTTGCCACCGTGTCATGGCTTTCCATGCCTGTGAGACTCTCATGGACCTTTTAGTCAGATCCGAATGTCCCAAGGGTTGATTCTGAGGCAGGAGTGCTGTTTTGGGCGTTTGCTATTCTATGAGTCTGTTGTGTGTCCTGCTTCCCCCGCAGGATCATTCTCTCCCTTTTGATTCTATCCTTCATTATTTGCTTACACTGGTCTTATTTGTGTAATCTCTTCGACACTTACCCTATCTTTTTGATTTTGTGTATTTATACTTATCACTTTACCAAGTGTGCTGGCATTGGTACCTGCTTCCTTGGTAAAGTTGAGTTGAAATCCCCTGGCACATTTCTAGTTCCACCATTGGAGGTAGGTGTGAGTGAGTATGTGCCGTCCTATATATCTCCTCTCTCTCTTATTCCCACTCCTGTGTTTCACAGAGGTCAATTTCCTGTTAATTTTTAAACGCTTAAGAATGGTTGTGCATTGATTGCAGAGTTCAACCAGTGTCTGTGTAGAGCAAATCGAGCAACAACAACAACAACAACAACAACAAAAATACTAAAGGAACAAAATAGTAAGTTGTTCCTCAACAGTCTAGACAAGGGCTGCTCATGTCATTGTCTCTCATAGTGTCCATTTCACTTCAATGGGTATCATTTTAGGTGCTCGTTTAGTTACCATCGATCAGGGAGAACATGTGATATTTGTCCCTTTTGGACTGGCTTATTTCACTTAGCAAGATGTTTTCCAGTTTCTTCCATTTTGTTGTAAATGCCCCGATTTCATTGTTTTTTTTACTGCTGTATAGTGTTCCATAGAGTACATATCCCATAGTTTCTTTATCCAGTCATCTGTTGATGGACATTTAGGTTGATTGCATGTCTTAACTATTGTGAATTGAGCTGCAACAAATATTGATGTGCAAATGGCTTTTTTCTCCCCTTTAATTCCATTTGGGTATATTCCAAGGAGTGGGATGTTGGGTCCTGTGGTAGTGCTATATTCAGGTTTCTGAGGATTCTCCAGACTGTCTTCCATAGTGGCTTTACCAGTTTGCATTCCCACCAACAGTGGATTAGTGTCTCTTTTTCTCCACATCCTCGCCAGCATCTATTGTTGGTTGATTTCTATATGTAAGCCAATCTAACTGGAGTAAGGTGGAATCTCATTGTGGTTTTGATCTGCATTTCCCTTATGGCTAGGGATCCTGAGCATTTTTTCATGTGTCTGTTGGCCCTTTGGATTTCCTCTTTTGAAAAATGTCTGTTAAAGTCCTTGGCCAATTTTTTATTGGGTTGTTTGTTTTGATTCTGTGGTGTTTTTTGATCATTGTATAGATTCTAGGTGTTAATCCTTTATCTGTTGTGTGGTTTGCGAATAACATCTCCCATTCTGTTGGTTGCCTCTTCGTTGTCCTGACTGTTTCCTTTGCTGTTAAGAAACTCTTCAATTTGAGGTAATCCCATTTGTTTATTTTATCTTTGATTACTTGTGCCTGTGGGGTCTTCTCCAGGAATTGTTCACCTATTCCGATATCTTGAAGGGTTTCCCCTGTGCTCTCAATTAGTTTCATGGTGTCGTGGCACATCTCTAGTTCTTTGATCCATGTTGAGTGGATTTTTGTATAAGGTGTAAGGTAGGGGTCTTGCTTCATACTGTGACATGTGGACATCCAGTTTTCTCAGCACCATTTGTTGAAGAGGCTGTCCTTGTTCCAGGGGTTGGATTTAGGTCCTTTGTCGAATATGAGTTGGTTATAGATGTTTGGATTGATCTCCGGTGTTTTTATTCTGTTCCATTGGTCTATCCATCTGTTTTTGTACCAGTACCAGGCTGTTTTGATTATAACTGCCCTGTAGTATGCCTTGAAGTCTGGAATTGTGATGCCTCTGGCCTTGTTTTTATTGTAAAGATTGCTTTAGCTATTCTGGGTCTCCTGTTTCTCCATATGAATTTCAGCATCGTTTTTTCTAGGTCTTTGAAGAATGACTTTGGTATTTTGATTGGTATTGCATTGAACTTGTAAATTGCTTTTGGGAGAATGAACATTTTGATGATGTTGATTCTTCCAATCCAAGAACATGGCAGGTTTTCCCATTTTTTTGTGTCATCTTCTATTTCTTTATTTAGTGTTTTGTAATTTTCATCATAGAGGTCTTTGACCTCCTTGGTTAAATTTATTCCAAGGTACTTTATTGTTTTTGTGGCTATCGTGAATGGGATTGATCTTAGTAGTTCTTCCTTGGCCCTGGCATTGTCTATGTATACAAAGGCTGTTGATTTCTGAGCGTTGACTTTGTATCCTACTACTTTACCAAACTCTTCTATGAGTTCCAGTAGTCTCTTATAGGAGTTTATCAGGTCCCCTATATATAGTATCATGTCATCTGCAAATAGGGATAGTTTAACGTCCTCCTTTCCCATTTGTATCCCTTTAATTTCTTTTTCTTGCCTGATGGCTCTGGCTAACACTTCTAGGACTTTATTGAATAGCAATGGTGAGAGTGGGCATCCCTGTCTGGTGCCAGTTTTCAATGGAAATGCCTCCAACTTTTCCCCATTCAATATGATGCTGGCCTTTGGTTTATCATAGACTGCCTTAATTGTGTTGAGGAATGTGCCTTCTATGCCCAGTTTGCTTAGGGTTTTCATTATGAAAGGGTGTTGTATTTTGTCAAAAGCTTTCTCTGCATCTATTGAGATAACCATATGATTTTTGTTTCTCAATTTATTAATGTGATGTATTACATTGATTGACTTTCGAATATTGAACCATCCCTGCATACCAGGGATAAATCCCACTTGGTCCGGGTGAATGATCTTTCTGATGTGTAGTTGTGTGGGGAGCAACTGGGAGCAACTCAGACTAGACTAAGTTACTGGAATTAAGACTTATTCTATGCATCTGCTCTCCCACAATATGGCGCTGGGAGAGGAGGAAACAGCTTCTACACAGCTGCCTCCAGTTCAACCAATAAACAGCAGGACCTGCTCCTGATTGGAGGAGAGCAGCGGAGAGCAGCGTACTCGGCGTGTGGGTAGCAGAGTTGGGATTGGTGGAAGAGGACTATAAAGGAGGAGAGAGACAACATGCACGAGGAACATCTATCTGAATAACACCTGTGCAGCCCCTGAGAGAGCCGGCCGGCGGTGTGCCGCTCCCCTGCGGAAGTGGGGAAAGTGGCAGGGGGCCCGCCCCTCCATGGAGGTGGAGGGACGGTAGCCAACCCGGGAAAACCAGCAGCAAACCCGGGGAGGGCCGAGCAGACGAAAGAACAATGCAGGGTCCTGTGTCATTCCTCCATGAAGAGGGGGAGCAACATAATGGTGCCGTGACTCGGATATGAAGCCTAGGCAGGGTTCAGTGTCGTTCCTCCACGAAGAGGGGGAGCGACATAGTTGGATTCGGTTTTCCAGAATTTTGTTGAGTATTTTTGCATCTATATTCATCAGGGAGATAGATATGTAGTTTTCTTTCTCTGTTGTGTCTTTTCCGGGCTTAGGAATTAAGGTGATATTGGCTTCGTAGAAAGAATTTGGAGGGATTCCCTCTCTTTCAATCGTTTTGAATAATTTGAAAAGAACTGGGGTTAGCTGTTCTCTAAATGTGTGGTAAAATTTGGCAGTGAAGCCATCCGGTCCTGGGCTCTTCTTTTCAGTAGTGCGTTTATTACTGATTCAATTTCTTCCATGGTTATGGGTCTGTTTAGATTTTCTATCTCTTCATGCCTCAGTTTAGGAAGGTTGTATTTGTCCAGGAATCTATGCATTTCTTCCAGGTTCCCCAATTTGTTAGCATACATCTCTTTGTAGTAGTTTTTTTTTTTTTTTTTGACAGGCAGAGTGGACAGTGAGAGAGAGACAGAGAGAAAGGTCTTCCTTTTGCTGTTGGTTCACCCTCCAGTGGCCACCGCGGCTGGCGCACTGCGGCCGGCGCACCGCGCTGATCTGATGGCAGGAGCCAGGAGCCAGGTGCTTTTCCTGGTCTCCCATGGGGTGCAGGGCCCAAGCACCTGGGCCATCCTCCACTGCACTCCCTGGCCACAGCAGAGGGCTGGCCTGGAAGAGGGGCAACCGGGACAGAATCCGGCGCCCCGACCGGGACTAGAACCCGGTGTGCCGGCGCCGCTAGGCGGAGGATTAGCCTAGTGAGCTGCGGCGCCGGCTTTATTTCTGTTGTGTCTGTTGTTACATTTCCATTACTATCTTTGATTTTACAGATTTGGGTCTTCTCTCTCCTTTTTTTGGTTAGTTGGGCCAATGGTGTGTCGATTTTGTTTATTTTTTCAAAGAACCAGCTCCTGGTTTTGTTGATCTTTTTTTTTGTATTTTTTTTTTTTTTTTTTGGTTTCAATTCTGCTTATTTCTTCTCTGATCTTTAGTATTTCTTTCCTCCTTTTGGATTTGGGCTTGATTTTCTGCTGTTTTTCTAAATCCTTGAGGTGCATGGAGAGTTCATTTGTTTGGTTCCTTTCCAGCTTCTTGATGTAGGCACTAATTGCTATAAACTTTCCTCTTAGCACTGCTTTTGCTGTGTCCCACAGGTTTTGATAGGTTGTGTTATCATTTTCATTTGTTTCTAGAAATCTTTTGATTTCTCTTTTAATTTCTTCGATGACCCACTCTTCATTTAGGATCATGTTGTCCATTCTCCATATATTTGCATGTGGTGTAGAGATTCTTGGGTTGTTGATTTCAAGTTTCACTGAGCTATGGTCTGAGAAGCTGCATGGTATAGTTTCAATTTTTTTTGAATTTGTTGAGTCTCCCTTTATGGCCTAGCATATGGTCAATCCTAGAGAATGTTCCACTTACTGGGGAGAAATACGTGAACTCTGTGTCTGTGGGGTGGAAGGTTCTGAAGATATCTATTAGGTCTATTTGGTCTATGGCATCAATTAGCTCAGTTGTTTCCTTGTTGAACTTCTATCTGGTTGATCTGTCCATTGGTGAGAGTGAGGTGTTGAAGTCCCCTGTTACTATTGTATTTGAGTCTATATCTCCCTTTAAATCCTTTAGTAATTCTTTCAGGTAGCCAGGCGCCCTGTAATTAGGTGTGTATACATTTATAATAGTAATGTCTTCCTGTTGGATAGATCCTTTAATCATTATATAGTGCCCTTCTCTGTCTCTTTTAATAGTTTTTATGTTAAAGTCTATTTTGTCTGATATTAGGATGGCCACACCAGCTCTTTTTTGATTTCCATTAGCTTGGAGCATCTTTTTCCATCCTTTCACTTTCAGTCTGCGTGCATCTTTGCTGATAAGGTGTGTCTCCTGAAGGCAGCATATAGATGGATTCTCTTTCTTGATCCAATCAGCTAGTGTATGTCTCTTTGTAGTGGAATTAAGACCATTCACATTCAGTGTGATTACTGTTAAGTACTGTCTTTTCCCATTCATGTTTTCTGAAACGAGCTGTTTATGTATTTTGAACTTTGTGGGTTACTCTACATTCACTTTTTTTTGTAGTGAAGTTCTTGTTTTTGTATTTCTGTGTGCAGCACGTCTTTGAGCAAGTGTTGTAGGGTTGCACGTGTGGATACAAATTCTTTCAGTTTCTGCTTGTCATGGAAGATCTTTATTTCCCCTTCATTCATAAATGATAGCTTTGCAGGGTATAGTATTCTAGGTTGGCATTGTTTGTCTTTTAGAACTTGAAATATATCATGCCATTGTCTCCTTGCCTATAGTGTTTGCGATGAGAAGTCTGGGGTGAATCTGATTGACTTACTCCTGAATGTGATTTGTCGTTTTTCTCTGGCACATTTTAGGATTTGTTCTTTGTGTGTCACTGAGCTGAGTGTTGCCACAATGTGTCGTGGTGAATATCTCTTCTGGTCTACTCTGTTCGGTGTCCTGGCTATCTGTTGTATTTGTGTGTTGTTATCCAGCTGCCTTTGTTTGAAATTTTCTGATATTATTTCGTTGAAGACACCTTCCAATCCATTCTCTCTTTCCACCCCCTCTGGGACTCCTATTATCCGAACATTACACCGTTTGATTGAATCTTGTAGGTCTCCGACCGTATTTTTTAATTTTTTAATTTCTTCTTCCTGCGTTTGAACTGACTATATTATTTCTGGAAGTTTGTCTTCAAATTCTGATATTCAGTCTTCTATTTCATCTGTTCTATTTCCGAGGGATTCCACAGTGTTTTTTATATGGTCAATTGAGTTTTTCAGTTCTAGTATTTCATTCTGGCTTCTCTTTAGTATCTCTAGTCCTTGGGCTTGTTTTTCATTCAGCTCTTGACACTGTTTCTCATTATTTCTAAGTATTCTGATTATTAATTTTCTGAATTCTTTTTCTGGCATGGTTTCAACTTCTTCTTCAGCCTCTGTTATGGTTGGTTTAGCCTGCTCCATTGGCAAGTTTATATGTTCTTCTATATTCTTATTGTGGGTTTTTGTTGTGTTTTTTGGCATTCCGTCCGGGTGGTTTTTCAGGTTGATTTCCCTCTGCTATAGGCTGCTGTGAGTCTGTACCAATATCCAGTGTAAGCAGACTGCTCTACACAGCCCAAATGTAAACAGACAGGATGGCTGATCTCTGCCCACTGCAGCTCTGGATCCTGCCCTTCCCCCCAACCCCGCAGGCGTTTTTCAGTTTTTTTTTTTTTTTCTTGTAACTTGAGTAGACGGGCGTCAGGGCTTTGAGCTGCCCTACCTTGATGCCCGCCCCTGCGCAAGAAGTGTCCTGTCGCTCCGCTCCACCTTTGGGCTCCGCCTCCGAAGGTTAGTGTCGAGGCAAAGACAGTTCTTTAAGCCTGAATGTAAACAGACAAAATGGCTGCTTCCCACCCACTGCAGCTCCGAGGAGGCGCCAAGAGATACTGGCTTACTTAGTCTCTCAATTAGTACCCCTGAATTGCGCACTCTTTCCGCAGGCGCCACTCACTCTGTTCCGTTTTCTATTTTGTCCCCCACTAAGTAGTGTGTGTCTCAGTGTCCCTCCCAGGGTGGGTTGGGGGAGGGGCGGCGGTAGCTGTTGCCGCAGTGCTGCGCGAGTGCCCCGTCTCACCTCAGCTTCCAGTGCTGGTGCGTACACATTCCTGCTGGTGTCCTGCGCCTCAGGTGTACATGTCCTCCTCGCGTGTCCACCCTGTCTCCCCAGTTTCAGGAAGGGCTTCAAAACAACAAATTCTCACCCCTCTTTGAACCTTCCCTTCCCGGACCTTTGGTGTGCTGCCTCCCTATTCTGCCATCTTCTGCTTACCCTCTAATTCTCTTTCAATGCTGCATCTTTTTCTGGCTTAGGAATTAAGGTGATGCGAGCTTCATACAAAGAATTTGGGAGGATTCCCTCTTTTTCGGTTGTTCTGAATAGTTTGAGAAGAATTGGAGTTAGTTCTTCTTTAAATGTCTGGTAGAATTCAGCAGTGAATCCATCTGGTCCTGGGCTTTTCTTTGTTGGGATGGCCTTTATTACTGTTTCAATTTCTGTCTCAGTTATGGGTCTGTTTAGGTTTTCTATGTCTTCCTGGTTCAATTTAGGTAGGTTGCATGTGTCCAGGAATCTATCCATTTCTGATAGGTTTCCCTGTTTGCTGGCATACAAGTCCTTGTAGTAATTTCTGATGATTTTTTTTATTTCTGTGGTGTCTGTTGTTATGTTTCCTTTTTCATCTCTGATTTTATTGATTTGGGTCTTTTCTCTTCTTTTTTTTTAGTTAGTTGGGCCAATGGGGTGTCAATTTTGTTTATTTTTTCAAAAAACCATCTCCTCGTTTGGCTGATTTTTTGTAATTTTTTTTTTTGGATTCAATCCTGTGGATTTCTTCTCTGATTTTAATTATTTCTCTTCTCCTACTAGATTTGGGTCTGGTTTGCTGCAGATTTTCTAGATCCAGAGATGCATTGAAAGCTCATCTATGTGGTGCCTTTCCAATTTCTTGATGTAGGCACCTATTGATTTAAACTTTCCTCTTAACACTGCTTTTGCTGCATCCCATAAGTTTTGGTATGTTGTGCTGTTATCCTCATTTACTTCCAGAAAATTTTTTATTTCTCTTTTGATTTCTTCTATGACCCATTGTTCATTCAGGAGCATGTTGTTCAATCTCCATGTGTTTGCGTATGCCCTAGGGGTTCCTGAGTTGCTAATTTCCAACTTCATTCCTTTATGGTCTGAGAAGCTGCATGGTATGATTCTAATTCTTTTGAATTTGCTGAGACTTGCTTTATGGCCTAGTATGTGGTCAATCCTAGAGAAGGTTCCATGTACTGCTGAGAAGAATGTAAAATCTTTAGCTGTAGGATTGAAAGTTCTGTATATATCTGTTAGATCATTTTGGGCTATAGTGTCGTTTAAATCTACTGTATCCTTGTTGATCTTCTGTCCTATTGATCTGTCTATTTCTGAGAGTGGAGTATTGAAGTCCCCCAGTACTATTGTATTGGGGTCTAAGTCTCCCTTTAAGTCCCTTAACAAATCTTTTAAATAAACCGGTGCCCTGTAATTAGGTGCATATACATTGATAATTGTTATATCTTCCTGTTGAATTGATCCCTTAATCATTATATAGTGCCCCTCTTTGTCTCTCCTAACAGTTTTTGTGGTAAAGTTTATGTTGTCCGATATTAAGATGGCTACGCCTGCTCTTTTTTCATTTCTGTTGGCATGGTATATCTTTTTCCAGCCTTTCACCTTCAGTCTGTATGGATCTTTGTTGGAAAGATGTGTTTCTTGTAAGCAGCAAATAGATGGGTTTTGTTCCTTAACCCAATCAGCCGCTAGGTGGAGGATTAGCCTATTGAGCCTTGGTGCTGGCCAAATAGATTTCTGTACTCTCACTGATTTCCTCAGTTTATCTTACAGTCTTTCTATTCAACTTTTATTTCTGTGATTATATTTTTATTTAAATTGAAAAATATTTCAAACTCACAATTATGCATATTTATTAGGTACAATATGATATTTTGATACATGTGTACATAGTGTAATGTTTAAATCTTGGTAGGCACATCTGTGTCCTCAAATATTTATCATTTTCTTTGTGGTGAAAACTTTCAAACATCTATATTTCACCTTTTTGTTTTTGTGAAACATAGTACATTTATTATTATCTATAGTAGCCTAATATAGAATAGAACACCAGTACTTATTTATCCTTTTTAACCATAGCTTAGTACCCATTGATCACGCTTTTCCATCCTTCACTTCCTTATATTCTCCCTAGCCTCAGGTAGCCAGATTCTACTCTCAACTTCTATGAGATCAACTTTTTTTATATTCCACATATAAGTGAGGTCACACAGTATTTGTCCTTTTTTACATGGCTTATTAACATAATATGCTTTAGTGCCTTCCATGTTGTCACAAATAATAGGGCTTCACTTTTTTTCTGTGGCTAAATAGTATTTTAATCACAATTTCTTCATTTGTAAAATGAAAATTATATATAGATCATGATTCTCAGGATAAAATTAGATAAAAATGCTGCATTCTTAGTAGATAGCAAGAAGCTCAATTAATGTAGATTTTCTTCCTTTTTATATTCTTTTCCTCTTTGCACTGCCCCTTACTTAACAATGGTTCAGTGACAACCCATTCCTTGAGATGTGAAAATTTGTTATAGTTCTGCAATCTTTATTTGTCTGACTCAATGATAATTACATTATTGGCCAAGATTGAGTTTCAATATTTGCATCTGTAAAAATAAGGATGACTAAAAAATATCTGCCTCATAGAAGGATTGCGAAAATAAACAAGTCAGTGTTTCTTAAACAACATTTCAGAAGCAAAGCTTGATAGGGTTTATTTCATGGAATTCTAAAATGTGACCAAATAAGGAATGAGATGAAGGCTGTAGTCCAGGCTGAAGTGCACCCCACTGTGTTCCAGTCAGCTCCTTGCTGGTCAGTGGCAGTGTTGAGATGTAGTTGAAAGGTATGACTACCAAGGGATAGATAAGTTATTTCCTCCCAAGTTTTATAAGGATAAATAAGCATAAAAAGAGAATCAAAATGCAGAACACAAATGAATATTTGGAGAGCATACCTGTCCATGGGGAGATCCCAGTATAACGATAAACTTTAAAAATCTAAAAGTGATCCGAATCTTTCATGCAAGAGCCAGCCAAGATTTTAAAAATACATGAGTATTGGCCGGCGCCGCAGCTCACTAGGCTAATCCTCCGCCTAGCGGCGCCGGCACACCGGGTTCTAGTCCCGGTCGGGGCACCGGATTCTGTCCCGGTTGCCCTCCTTCCAGGCCAGCCCTCTGCTGTGGCCAGGGAGTGCAGTGGAGGATGGCCCAGGTGCTTGGGCCCTGCACCCCATGGGAGACCAGGAAAAGCACCTGGCTCCTGGCTCCTGCCATCGGATCAGCGCGGTGCGCCGGCCGCAGCGCGCCGGCCGCGGCGGCCATTGGAGGGTGAACCAACGGCAAAGGAAGACCTTTCTCTCTGTCTCTCTCTCACTGTCCACTCTGCCTGTCAAAAAAAAAAAAAAAAAAAAAAAAAAAAATACATGAGTATTTTCACTGCTATACTTCAGAAAACTTCACGCCTTCACTCTGAAAACTCCACTTAGGAGAGCTATGCTAAGTCTGTGAAATTGATAAATTAAAAAGCTATTTTCCTCTCCTAAAACCAGAAGGGATTTTTGAAAGAGGTTAGAAAAGAATGAGAGTCATAGAAATAACAGGTGCTCTGAACAGCTGTGGCCTGAGAACTGAACTCCCTTTCACAGTGATCCTAAAAACTAGAAAATTTAAAAAACTCTGTTGGAGAAGAGACATAGCAAATAACACCTTCAAGACATTTGAGCCACTTTGTCCACCCCATACTCCTTGAATAGTGATACGTGTACCATTGTTTAAACTTTAAAAACCTTAAACTTTTAAAAGTTTCTCTAGCTCCTGTACCTCTCCTTATTTCCTCCCCTGTGTTAAGTTTTTCTGTTGATTTATTGATTTATTGCATTTTAGTAAGAAAGGACATTTGATATAATTTCAATTTCTAAGAAGTTGTTGAGGGACTACCATTGTGCCATAGTAGGTTAGGCCTCTGCTAGAGATGCCGGCATCCCATGTGGGTGCTAATTCGAGCCCTGGGTTCTCCATTTCTAATCCAGAACCCTGCTAATGGCCTGGGAAAGGCAGCAGAATGTGGCCTATGTGTTTGGACCCTTGCCACCCATGTTGGAGACCTGGGTGAATCTCCTGTTTGGCCTGGCCCAGCGCTAGCCATTGTGGCTATTTGGGGAGTGAAGCAATGGATGGAAGATCTCTGTCTCTCCCCCTCTCTCTGAACTCTGGTTTTCAAATAAATCTTACAAAAAGTTGTGGAGATTTATTTTATGACCTATGATATGTGTTATTTTGGAGAGTGTCACCTGTGTGAAAAGAATGTGTATTCACAGCTATTGGATGGAATGGTCTATAGATGTATGTTAGGTCCATTTGTTCTGGGGTACAGTTGTGCTCTACTGTTTCTTTGTTGAATTTTGTTTTGTTTCATTTTTTGTTCTGGATTGTCTGGTCATTGCTGAGCATGTGTTGTAAATTTCCCTATCTGCATCATTAGGTCAGTTAGTATGTGCTTTATAATTTAGGTTTGGGCATTGATTACCTGTGTAATTCTTACTTCTTGTTGCTGATTTGAACCCTTTATCACTACAGAATGACCTCCCATGTCTTTGCTGTTAAATTTCTTAGAGTCTGTTTTATGTAAGTATGACTATTCTATCTTTCTTGTGGATTCCATCTGACTGTAATATTTTTTTTTCTGTGCCTTCCCTTTCAGTCTCTTTGTCCTTAAGAGTGAAGTGAGTTTCTTCTAACAGTATATAGTTAAAACTTTTTTTTTAAAAAAATCTGTTTTGTCTCTCTATGTATTTTAATTAGGGAGTTTAATACATTTGTCTTTAAGGTAAATGTTGATAGGTAAGGTGTTACTACTGGCATGTTGTTTATTCTTTTTGGCATTTTTTTGGAGGGGTTCCTTTCTCTTTTTTCCTTTCTTAAAGCTTTTCTTTGTGATTAAGTGAGATGCTCTAGTAGTGTGTTTTGGTTCTTATTATTTTTGATATAAAAATTATAGGTTTTTTTGTGGCTACCATGAGGCTTACAAAAACATTTTTTGATTATAACAAGGTATTTTAAAGTGAGAACAACTTAACATTCTTTATAAAGATATATAACAATGGCAAAAAATGAAAAAAAAGCTAAGAAAAAATTCTACACCTGTGCTGCATTCCACCATGTATCCTAAATTTTGGTGTCCCTTTTTACATCTTTTTACATTGATAGTCTCAACATAGTAATGTCATTATCATTATTATTATTTTTTAATCTATGTAATAAAGGTGTGTTTTATATACTATGTTTACAGTAATTAGACTGTTCTGAATTTGTCTTTATAGCGATTCTTACCAGTGAGTTTTATACTTTATGATGTTTTCCCATTATTTGTTAGTGTCTCTTTAGGTTTGAAGAATTCCCTTCCGCGTTTCTTGTAGGACATATCTTATGGTGATAAATTTTCTCAGGTTTGATTTGTGAATGTCTTTATCTCTTCTTCATTTCTTTTTTTTAATTAATTACTTATTATTATTTTTTTTGACAGGCAGAGTTAAGACAGTGAGAGAGAGATAGAGAGAAAGGTCTTCCTTATTCTGTTGGTTCACTCCCTAAATGGCTTCCAAGGCCAGCGTGCTGTGGCCGCTGCACTGCGCTGATCTGAAACCAGGAGCCAGGTGCTTCTTCCTGGTCTCCCATGTGGGTGCAGGGCCAAGCACCTGGGCCATCCTCCTCTGCCTTCCCGGGCCACAGCAGAGAGGTGGGCTGGAAGAGGAGCAACTGGGACAGAATCCGGCGCCCCAACCAGAACTAGAATCCGGGGTGCTGGCGCCACAGGCAGAGGATTAGCCAAGTGAGCCGTGGCGCCGGCCTCTTCTTCATTTCTTGATTGTATTGTTGGTTGACAGTTTTTTGTCCTTCAGCACTTGATTGTATTGATTGGTATATATTTTTTTTAACTTTAGCACTGCAAATGTCTCACTCTATTCCCTCCTGGTCTATAAAGTTTCTCCTGAGAAATCTACAATGGATTTGAACATTGGTATTTGTTTCTTTTCTCTTGCAATATTGAGAATCCTCTTTGTCTTTAACCTTGGAGAGGTTGATTGTGTTATGTCCTAAAATACACATGATTGAGTTGAATCTTAGTGCTGGCATTTGGCCTTCCTGTACCTGCATATTTGTTTTCTTTTTCTGGTTTTAGAAATTTTCTGTTAATATTTCTTTGTTAATATTTCTTTCTGCTTTCTTGGCATTCTAAATTCTCTCTTGAGCCACAATAAGACATAATTTTTCTTTTAATTCTGTCTCAAAATTTCTATACATTTTCTTCATTACTGTTCATTGTTTCATTGTTTTTTTTTTCTTATTTTCCACAAATGGTATATTTTCAAATAGCCTGTCTTCAAGATTGCTGATTCTTCTGTTTGATTTATTCTGCTTTGGAACCATCTATTACATTTTTCATTTTGCTTAGCATAGTTTTCATTTCCAAGATTTGATTTTTAAAAATTACTTCAACCTCTCTATTAACTTTCTTTGAAAGAGTGATAAATTGTTTCTCTGTGTTTTCTTGAAGTTTTCTGAGTTTCTTAAAAAATACATATTTTAAATGATCTTTCTGAGAGTTTACACATAATGGTTGGTTTATGAACACTTTCTGGCACCTTATCTTTTCTGTTAGGTGAGATCACAGTTCCCTGAGAGTTCTCAATTCTTGTTGGCAAAAGATGAAGTCTGAACCATTGAAGAGTTATATATTTATTCCAGCTCTTGTCATCTGCATTTGTTTATGCCTGTCTTTCCAGAAGTTCTAAGAAAACTATTGTTTCACAGTCTGTGATTGTTTTTGCTAGTTTAGCACTAGATGGCACCCTCAGTTCAGTTGTGTTCAAGATGAACTGTAAGAGTGCCTAAAATGCGTGGTCTGTCCCTTCAAGTCTCAACCTTGGCTTGGAGTGGGCCCAGACATCTGGTCCACTGGCATCAGCCTGTTATAAGGTGTCACAGGATTCTCTTTGGTGCTGGGGCTTATCAGGCTGGGTTCCATTCTAAACTCCAAAGCTTGCATTTACTTCCTTCTTCTTTCTCCTTGTGGAAAATGACTTCTTCCATTTTGTATTGGAGCTGTGGGGTTAGGGGTGCAAGAGTTGGGTGAACAGTTGGAGCCATTGGTGCTACAATGCTGAGTCTTGTCCAGAGACCACAGCCCATTGAGACAAAGATGGTACAGAGACAGGACCAAGGCCCACACTGGTAATGCCTTTCTGCTGCTGTGGTGTACTCATGCCCCTGACTACCATAGTCAGCTGAGGGTGATGCTGGCCAGAGTACAAGTTTGTCTCACCAGAACTACAAGTCTCACCTGGCAGGTCCATTTGTAGGCTCTGAGATGGGGACATGATCTTTTTAATCTGCCTGATGTTGGTTTCACCAACCCAGCACTGAGTTCCAAGGTAAAGTCCTAAGCTCACTTTTCTGTTCCTTCTCTTCTTCTCCCCCCGCTCCTGATTCGAGAGTAGTCCCTCTTTGCTGTGCAAGTTTGGAGGGGGGTGTTATGGAGGTAGGTAGTCCTTTGGCCATCAGGCTGAGGTGGATGCAGAGTCTATATACATGGGCAGTGGCCTGGGCGCAAGGTCTGTTCTGTGTTCTACCATGGTGGATCTTGTACTTAATTCCAAGTACCTGATACTTATTTCCATCTCCCTCTTTGAAGCAAGAAGAATCTATCTACATGTTGTGTTGCTTGGAGTTAGGGTACAATGACACAGGTTTTTCTTCCTGTCTTCTTCAATGTGCCTTTTTTTAGTTATTATGCTAAGACTAGATATTGTAAACTGTCACCTGGTTTTCCTAACTCTTATGGAAGTCATTTGTTGTATGAATAACTATTCAAATTGATATTTCTGTGGACAGATGATCACTGGAGGGTGTTACTCTAAGAGCAGAGAATGGCTGAAGGGTCTTAACTCAGTTGCTATTGATTCTTTAAAGTGAATTTCATTTTATAAATGCTACCATCCATTTGGCTGTAGTTCAGTGGTCTATGGGGGAAGTCTTTCCTCAAGAAGCTTTTAACATTCAGTTGCATTACTCTCTTCTTTCATCCTTCTTTATGACTTTCTCTAGAGTTCACATGCAGCATTGCTGCCCTTTTACTTTTCTATCATTCCATACCCTTAATTCAAAGCATAAAATAACCCAAACCTAGGAGTCTGATATTCAAGGATTTCTGTAATAATCATATATGCCTTTGTTTTCCCTTTAGTGAGTCAGACTTCCTTCCTTCCCTTATTTCATTCCCTTTCTTTCCACTCATTTGGCTTAACAAATGATTATCCAGCCCATATTATATTCCAGTTGTAAAAGACCCCAAAATGGAAAAAAAAATCATTCCTTTAGACTCTTGCAATCTGGTGATAGATGCAGAAGTAACCATTTAATACTTTGACATAGTGCGAGTGCTATAAGATTCTGACAGAAAAATGTGAGATTACTAGGAGAGAGAGTTGCATACCATGTAGGGGAGGGTAAAACAAACATCACAAAGGAGCAACATTGGCCTGTGTCTTTCGGAGGCCTTAGACCTGGGAATTTGATGAGAGAAAAGTCTTTCCAGGCAAATTACACTGAGCAGTGGGAGGGTGGGTATGCAAAAGAGCTTGATGCAGTTAAGGAAAATGCTGGAGTTATGTGCATAGAAAATATTGGGTGGGTCTAACAGGGTGGATATTTATTCTTTAGAACCATCACTTTCGTAGTGATGAGGAAGGTTTCTTTGAAACTGCCATGGCATTTCTCTTCCTTATTGTAATTCTGGCTCACCTTTCAAGTTCCAGCTCGTGTTTCATCCTTTTATGTGAAGCCTTTCACATATCTATTCCAGCATGTGTGTTCTTTCTATTTTCCTTTGATTTTTTAAAATATGAATTATGTTATATACCACTAGATTACTTATAAACTTTCAGGTATTTCTGTATGTATACTGTACCTTTAATCTCCTCTTAAACAACTAGGCAGGATGCTGGAAAGCTAGCATAGTCTTTATGTTTGGTATTATCCAATAGATTTCAATTTTTGCAATGTTGGTTAAATAAATATGTAGTGAGCTTCTACTTTCTATGATGTCTCTGACACAAGCTGGGAATTGATAATTAATAATAAGTTAATGAGTAAGAATGCAATCTCTGTTCATCCACGAGAGCAGAATTCAATTTTTTATAAATCTAAAATTAAATTTGATGGTTATATTCTTAATAACTATGTCTAGATCCTGATTTACGTATTCCTCCACAATTTAAGGCATTCATTAGTGTGGCAATTCTTTAATCCATCAGTACAGGCACTGCAGAATGTCTTGATACTGCTATTCCTTGAAGTGTCATTTTAGTTAATAGTCTCCTTCATTTGAATTTTTGGTGCAGAGAAGTTACAAATGAATATATGAATATTTAATGTACTTTTATTTATCATTCAAAAAGAATATTTTACTTTTTAAAATATTTTTTAGCTAGTTCTAGCTAGTTCCAATTTGGCAATAAAGAAGATATATTTTCAAATTAACTGTAAATATAAGAAAACTGTGAATAGAAACTGGACATAAATTCTAGAATAGAAGTAAGGTTTTGCACTGTAGTCAGTTTTATTTTGGTAATGTGCAAATCATGATTTCAATTCACTTAAATTCTAACTTTTCTGTTCGATCTTTTCAAAGTTTAGAATTTGCTTCATAAGAACAAACTTCTTATTTTTCATATATATATAGTTTTTTTTAAAAAACATTTATTTAAGATATACACATTTCATGTATTTTCTATATACAGATTCAGAAATATAGTGATACTACCTTACCTGCCATCCCTCCTGCCCATGCTCCAACCTCCATTTTTTTTTAACCTAGAAAAAAATTTTAACGTATGTAAACTTCATGCATTTTGCATATAAAAATTTAAAAACAGTAATTGATTGTACCCTACCCTCTCTCCTGCCCACACTTCCACCCTTCTTCCTCCTTCCTCACCTATTCCCATTCTTATTTTATGCAAAGATCCATTTTCTTTTTTTTAGGTCTGTCCATTTTCAATTAACTTTAAACTCATATGATTAGCCCTACACTAAATAAAGTGTTCATAAATAGTATGGAAAAATAAAAAAAATCATTACTCAACAGTCAGGACAAGGGCTGTTCAAAATCATGCACCTCAAAGTGTCAATATCACTTCCATAGATTACCTATTAGTACTCTATTAGACACCACAGATCAGAAAGAATAAGGTAGTTGTCTTTTTGGGACTAGTTATTTCACCAAGTATAATGGATTCCAGTAGCATCAATTTTGTTGTAAATGACAGGATTTTATTTTTTTAAATTGCTATGTAGTATTTCATTGTGTACATACACCATAATTTCTTTATCCAGTCTTCAGTTGATGGATGTCTGGCTTGATTCCGTATCTTAGCTATTTTGAATTTAGCTACAATAAACATAGGGATAGAGATAATGCTTTCATATGCTGATATCATTTCTTTTGGTTAAATTCCTAGGAGGAAAATGACTAGGTCTTATGGTAGGTCTATATTCAGATTTCTTAGGTATCTCCATACTATCTTCCACAGTGGCTGGACCAGTTTACATTCTCACCCACAGTGTATTGGGGTACCTTTTTCCTTACATCCTTTCCAGCATTTGTTATTTGTTGATTTCTGTATGAAACCAATTCTAACTGGGGTGAAGTGAAACCTCTTTGTGGGTTTGATTTTCATTTCCCTGATGGTTAGTGATCCTGAACATTATTTCATGTGTCTATTGGCCATTTGAATTTCTTTTTGAAAAATGTCTTATCAAGTACATTGCCCAACTAGATTGTTTTGTTGTTGTTGAGTTTCTTGAGCTCTTTATAGATTCTGAATCTTAATCTTTTATCAGTTGCATAGTTTGCAAATATTTTTCTCCCATTCTGTCGGTTGCCTTTTCACTTTACTGACATTTCTTTTGCAGTACAGAAGAAGCTTCTCAGCTTGATGTGATCCCATTTGGCAATTTTGGTTTTGCTTGCCTGTGCTTCTGGGGTCTTTTCTAAGAAGTTTTTGCCTATGCCAATGTCTTGTAGGGTTTCCCCAGTGTTCTCTAGTAATTTGATTGTATCATTGTAGATTTAGGTCTTGGATCCATTTTGAGTGGATTTCTGTGTAAGATATAAGGTAGGGGTTTTGCTTCATACTCTGCATGTGGAGATCCAGTTTTTCCAGCACCGTTTGTTGAAGTGACTATCTTTGCTTCAGAGATTGATTCTTGCTGCTTTGTCAGAGATAAGCTGGTTGTAGATGCTTGGATTGATTTCTGGAATTTTCCTTCTGTTCTTTTGGTCCACCCATCTGTTTTTGTGCCAGTACCAGGCTGTTTTGATTATAACTGCCTTGGAGTATATCTTGAAATCTGATATTATAATGCCTCCAGCTTTCTTTTTGATGTATAAGATTGCTTTAACTATTTGGGGTCTCTTGTGTTTCCATATGTATTTTATGATCATTTTTTCTAGATCTGCAATAAATGTTGGTGGCATTTTGATTGGGATAGCATTGAATCTGTAAATTGCTTTTGGTACTATGGAAATTTTAATGATGTTGATTCATCCAATCCATGAACATGGAAGATGTTTCCATTTTTTATTTTTTTTATTTTTTTGAAAGGCAGAGTGGACAGTGAGAGAAAGAGACAGAGAGAGAAAGGTCTTCCTTTGCCGTTGGTTCACCCTCCAATGGTTGCCATGGCTGGCGTGCCGTGGCCGGTGCACAGCGCTGATCCGATGGCAGGAGCCAGGTACTTATCCTGGTCTCCCATGGGGTGCAGGGCCCAAGTACTTGGGCCATCCTCCACTGCACTCCCTGGCCACAGCAGAGAGCTGTCCTGGAAGAGGGGCAACTGGGACAGAATCCGGCGCCCCAACCAGGACTAGAACCCGGTGTGCAGGCGCCGCAAGGCGGAGGATTAGTCTATTGAGCCACGGCGCCGGCCTATGTTTCCATTTTTTATGTCTTCTCTGTCTGTCTTTCTGTCTTTCTTTCTATTCCTTTCTTCTTCCTTTCTCTCTTTCTTTCCTTCCTTCCTTCTTTCCTCCCTCCCTCCCTTCTTTCTTTCCTTCCTTCCTTTCTCCCTTCCTTCCTTCCTTCCTTCCTTCCTTCCTTCCTTCCTCTCTCCCTTCCTTCCTTCCTTCCTTCCTTCCTTCCTTCCTTCCTTCCTTCCTTCCTTCCTCTCTTTCTTTCTTTCTCTCCCTTTCCTTTCCTTTCCTTTCCTTTCCTTTCCTTTCCTTTCCTTTCCTTTCCTTCCTTCCTTCCTTCCTTCCTTCCTTCCTTCCTTCCTTCCTTCTTTCTTCATTTCCTTTCCCTTCCCTTCCCTTCCCTTCCCTTCCCTTCCCTTCCCTTCCCTTCCCTTCCCTTCCCTTCCCTTCCCTTCCCTTCCCTTCCCTTCCCTTCCCTTCCCTTCCCTTCCTCCCTCCCTCCCTCCCTCCTTCCTTCCTTCCTTCCTTCCTTCCTTCCTTCCTTCCTTCCTGACTTAGGCAGTGAGAGAGACAGAGAGAAAGGTCTTCCTTTTCCATTGGTTCATCCCCTAAATGGCTGCTACAGCCAGTGCGCTGCACAGATCAGGAGCCAGGTACTTCCTCCTGGTCTCCCATGTGGTGCAGGGCCCAAGCACTTGGGGCATCCTCCACTGCCTTCCCTGGCCACAGCAGAGAGCTGGGCTGGAAGAGGAGCAACTGGACAGAATCCGGTGCCCCAACTGGGTCTAGAACCCATAGTGCCAGCACCACAGGCAGAGGATTAGCCAAGTGAGCCATAGCACCGGCCCTTCTATTTCTTTCTTTAGTGTTTTATAATTTTCATCATAGAGTCTTTGACTTTCTTGGTTAAATTTGTTCCAAGGTATTTAATTGTTTTTGGAGCTATTGTGAATGGAATTGATTTTAGAAAATTTTTCTCAGCCATGGCATTGTCTCAGTATACAAAAGCAGTTGATTTTTGTGTTAATATTGTATCCTGCTACTTTACCAAACTGATTTATGGGTTCCAATAGTCTCTTAGTGGAGTCTTTTGGATCCTCTCTATATAGAAACATGACATCTGCAAATAGGGATAGTTTGACTTCCTCCTTTTCAATTTGTATTCCTTTGATTTCTTTTTCTTGCCCAATGGCTCTTATTATAACTTCCAGGACTACCTTGAATAGCAATTGTGAGAGTGGACAACTTTGTCTACTTCTGGATCTTAGTGGTAATACTTCCAACTTTTCCACATTCCTTAAGATGCTGACTGTGGGTTTGTCATAAATTGCCTTTATTGTGTTGAGAAATGTTCCTCCTACAACTAGTTTGCTTAAGGTTTTCATCATGAAAGGTGTTGTATTTTATCAGATGCTTTCTGTGCATCTATTGAGGTAATCATATGATTTTTGTTTTTCAGTTTCTTATTGTGATGTATCACATTTATTGATTTGCAAATGCTATACCATCCCTGCGTATCAGAGATAAATCTCACTTGGTCCGGGTGAATGATCTTTCTGATGTCTTGTTGGATTCAATTAACTAGTATTTTGTTGAGGATTTTTGCATCTATGTTCATTAGAGAAAATGGTCTATAATAATCTTTCTCTGTTGTGTATTTTTCTCATTTAGTAATTAAGGTTTCATAGAAGGTGTTTGGGAGGAGTCCATCCCTTTCAGTTGTTTTGAATAGCTTAAGAAGAATTGGAATTAGTTCTTTAACTGTCCAGTAGAAATTAGCAGTGAAGCCAACCATTCTAGACTTCTCTTTGTTGGCAGGATCTTTATTGCTGATTCAGTAACCATTTTGGATTTTGGTTTGTTTAGGTTTCCTGTGTCTTCATGGCACCATTTTGATAGGTTGTTTGTTTCTAGGAATATATCCATTTCTTTTAGGTTTCCCTATGGCATATATCTCTTTTTAGTAATTCATGATTCTTTTTTTTTATTTCTGTGGTATCTGTTGTCAGATTTCCTTTTTCATCCCTGATTTTATTTATTTAGGACTTCTCTCTTTTTTTTGTTAGTTGGACCAATGTTGTATCAATTTTGTTTATTTTTCCAAAAACCAACTCTTCATTTCACTCATCGTTTGTATTGTTTTTGGTTTCAATTGTGTTTATTTCTTCTCTAATTTTAATTTTTTCTTTCTTCCTACTAATTTTGGTTTTGCTTTGTTCTTGTTTTTCTAGGTCCTTAAGATGCATCTATATTCATTTATTTGGTTCCTTCCCAATTTCTTGATGTAGTTACTAATTGCTATAAACTCTTCTCTTAACATTGCTTTTGCTGTATCCCATATGTTTTATGTTGTGTTGATGTGTTGTTTTTTCCAGAAATTCTTTGATTTCTATTTGATTTCTTCTATGACCCACTGTTCATTCAGGAGCATGTGGTTCAGTCTCCATATGTTCTAGAGATTCTTGAGTTGCTGATTTCCAGCTTCATTCCATTATGGTCAGAGGAGATGCATGGTATGATTCTGATTTTTTTTTGAAGTTGCTGAGACTTTTTTTATGGCCTTGCATGTGGTTTATCCTAGAGAAAATTCCATGCACTGCTGAGAAGAATATGTATTCTGCAACTTAGGATGAAAAGTTTTGTAGATATCCATTACGTGCATTTGGTCTATAGTGTTGATTAGCTCTGTTGTTTCCCTACTGATTTTCTGTCTGGTTGATCTGTCCATTGCTGAAAGAGGGGTGTTGAAATCCACCATTCAGATTGTATTGGGGTGTATGGCTTCCTTTAGATCCATTAAGATTTCTTTTAAATAGCCAGGTGACCTGTAATTAAGTGCATATACATTAATTATAGTCACATCTTCCTGCTGAATTGATTCCTTAATCATTACATAGTGCCCTTCTTTGTCTCTTTTAACAGTTTTTGTGTTAAAGTCTATGCTGTCTGATATGAGGATGGCTACACCAGCTCTTTTTTGGTTTCTGTTAGTGTGGAATATCTTTTTTCATCTTTTCACTTTCAGTCTGTGTGCATCTTTGTTGGTGATGTATGTTCCTTAAACGCAGCAAATAGGTTGGTCTTATTTTTCAATCCATTCAGCCAGTCTTTGTATCTTTTAACTGGAGAGTTGAGGCCATTTATATTCAAGGTGACTATAAATAAGTAACAATTTGGCCCTGCCATTTTTCCATAAATGTTCCTATTGTTTATTTTGGATTTCCTTTGTACTTTTTCTGGGAGATTTTCTGATTTCACCTTCCTTCATAGTGGTGACCATGTTTTTGAGTTTCTGTATGTAGCACATCCTTAAGCATCTTTTGTAAGACTGGATAAGTAGTGATAAATTCCTTCAATTTCTGTTTATTATGGATGCTCTTTATTTCACTCTCATTTATAAATGACAGCTTTGAAGGTACAGTACTCTGAGTTGAAAATTTTTTTCTCTTAAAACTTGGGATAAATCTCTCTATGCTCTCTGAGCCTGTAGGGTTTCTAATGAGAACTCAGCTATTAGTCTATTTGAAGATCTTCTGAAAATAATCTGTCGTTTCTCTCATGCAGATTTTTGAACTCTTTCTTTATGTTCTACAGTAGAAAGTTTGACTACAATGTGTTATGGTAAAGATTTTTTCTGATTATATCTATTAGAAATTCTATGTGCTTCCTGTACTTGGACATCCCTTTCTTTCTCTAAATCGGAAAAGTTTTTTCTGTAATTGTTTCACTAAATAGACCTTATCCTTTCTCTCCATGCCTTCAGGAACTCCTAAGACCCATAATTTGAATTGTTTGATAGTGGTCATAAATCTCCAATATTGTTTTTTATTTTTTTCTGGTCTGAATGAGAAATTTCCAAAGTTTTCTTCTAGCTTGCATATTCTTTCTTCTGCCCCACCAAGTCTGCTGTTAAGGCTTTCTTCCACATTTTTATTAGATCTTTTGAATTCTTCATTTATAATGTTTCATTTTGATTTATCTTTAAAATCTCAATTTCATGTGAATAATTTTCATTTATGTCATAAATGGATTTCTTTAATTCATGGATTTGCTTCTCTTTGCTTCTGAGTAATCCTATGATTAATCTTTTGAATTTCATTTCATGCATTTTATCATCCTCACATTCTAACATCAAAGTGCTGTTGTGTTCCTTTGGGGGGTCATGTTGTCTTTCTTATTCTTGTTTCTTGAATTTCTGCATTTGTGGAAATACTTGTTGTTTTTTCCTCTCATGGCTTTTATCTTTAGACTATGCCTCTGTGGTTTGATATAGTTTCTGCTCTTTCAGTGAATACCCAGAGGAGTGTGCTTTTTGTGCAGGGAGCTCTGGTCAGTGCTCCAGGGTGGGGTAGTATCCACGGTGATACCCAAATTGGGTGTGGTAGATCTCTCTCTCTTTTTTTTTAATCAGAAGGTAGTGTTTGATCAGCTCTGTTGGCATAGTCACACCCTCACCTCTTCTCTTCCAAAGTGATCCATGTACCCAAGTGCTACCCCACAGTGGGTGCAATATTCATCCATGCTCCCACATGAACTGCACAAAGGATATCTGCAGTCCTCAGTGAACACAGATCTGCTACAGTGACCCACCCCATGCAGACAGGGAGCTCTGAGTATGTGGAGCTACCTACAGTGATTGCCCTTTGACCTAGCTACACCCTACTCATCCAGTCACAGAGTTCCTCACAGTCTCAGCACACAAGGATCTCACAGTCACATGTGCAGAGTATCTGATCTGCCTCACTAGTCTGTTCCATCCTGGGAGCAGAGAATCTCAGAGCCAGTTGCCTGTGTGTGCTATATCTAGGTAGTTTGAGCCCTAGAACCTGTTGTATGTTGAGAAGATGGTGGCACCCCATAGTCCTACATTGGTACTCAGCCTCCTGTCAATCCTCTCAACCAGACTCAAAGTCAGTGGTGAATGGAGATTTTTCCCCATGGTAAAATCTCTGGATCACATGCGTACACAAGAGCTGCCAGCTGCAACCTGTACTTGTTTCACAATTGTGCCTTATAACCCTGCTGGTTGCTCAGCATGCCCAAGAGCCTCTGCAGTCAGTACTGATGTCAGAATTGCTCCTTCCCGCTGCACAATGCCAGATGGATGCAGCACCTGAGCTGCTGCTATTGTTATGTTTTCAAGGTGGCATCTTATTACCACCAGTTGCTGGGTATGTGCACAAGAGCTGCTGCAGTTGTTACTTGTGTCCAAAATGGTTCCCACCCTCTCTTAGCCAGTTTCCAGTCACTAGGTGATAGGGGGAGAGAAATGTACCTCTTTTTTTCCTCTTGATTAGTGGGTACCCTGTCTCCCTTAGGGATCCAGGCCAGACTCAAGGGCAGTGTCGTCTTCTGGGCTCTCTGGCTATATCACCAGTGGCATGGGCTGCTGCAGTCTCATATTACCTTGCTCTCCAAAGTTGGCACTTCCTATAGCTCTTGGCTGCTGAAGTTGTGTGTTGTGTCCCTGCTTGTTGCTGCATGTCTACACCTTCCACACTGATCTAGGGTATCACTCTTCCTTCAGTAGAATTTCTACTGTAGTTTCTTTCCGACTCTCCCCTGAGAATGCACTTCCTCCATTTTTTAAACTGTTTTCCCCTAGCCTAAAGCAGTATGGGATTCCTCTATCACGCCATCTTGGAATCTCTGAATCTAACATGTTCTTTATGAGTGCCTTTCTCTCTTTTATCTTGTTTCTTGGTCTCTCCTACTGGTTCTTTCAGGAAATATTCCTTAATAAATTGCGTATATGTTAATCTTCCTCTCATATCTGCTTCTAGAACAATTAACCCACCACAATCAATATTTGAGAAAATAGGGGGGCTGGTGCTGTGGTGTAGCGGGTTAACGCTGTGGCCTGAAGCGCTGGTGTCCCATATGGGCATTGGTTTGTGTCCCGGCTGCTCCTCTTCCAATCTAGCTCTCTGCTGTGGCCTGGGAAAGCAGTAGAAGATGGCCCAAGTCCTTGAGTCCCTGCACCTACGTGGGAGACCTGGAAGAAGCTCCTGGCTCCTGGCTTATGATTGGCACAGCTTCGGCCATTGTGCCCAATTAGGAGTGAACCAGTAGATGGAAAACCTCTCTTTCTCTCTCTCTCTGCCTCTCCTCTCTCTGTGTAACTCTGACTTTCAAATAAATAAATACATCTTAAAAAAAGAGAAAATAGGCCGGCACCGTGACTCCATAGGCTAATCCTCTGCTTGTGGCTCCGGCACCCTGGGTTCTAGTCCCAGCCAGGGCACTGGATTCTGTCCTGGTTGCTCCTTTTCCAGTCCAGATCTCTGCTGTGGCCCGGGAAGGCAGTGGAGGATGGCCCAAGTGCTTGGGCCCTGCACCCGAATGGGAGACCGGGGGAGGCGCTTGGCTCCTGGCTTTGGATCAG